>NC_056743.1:166942519-167080019 GCF_019279795.1 Protopterus annectens | reverse complement strand
TCACTTTTCACCGGAGCTGGTTTCTCCAAGAAGTCCCCTTTCTTACAGGAGACTCCAAAAAAGACTTCTGGTACTCTCTCGGCATCCTCCTCCATCAGATCTTCCTGGAGTCTTTCTGAGTTTATTGTGGGTAGAATGATGAGAAAGTTTCTTAGAGTTATGATCCATATGGAAGTCCTTGAGGCTCCATCCCCCATCGGATCTGCGAGTTTGCAACTTTCTTCCCCTTTACTGACTCCCTTCTCCAAGATGACCTATGATTTTGAAGCTGTTGGATATAAAAATTCCAATAGTCAAGGTGTTGGATCTGAGAATGTTGCCTTCCATGACTCTTACTATTTCCATGAAGCATTTGGCTCCAAGTGTTTTGGAGCAGAATGGGTCTCGGAAACAATGCATCAGCGTATTGTCCGGGGGATGACTTCAACTCTGAGGATATCTGTGCCATCTCTTCCTCTCTGCGTCTGATAGCTTGAGTATGATTCCCTCCTCAAGGGGGTGGACCGAGGCAGTGGAGAGTTGGCTGATCTTTGAGCTTCAGCACCAGGGAGGTGCATTTCCACTTCTCTTGGACCTTCTGCCTTTGCATTATTCAAAGGGGTTTTCTCCCGTTCAGGGGATCCTTCAGCTATCATGTCTTTGGATCCTATTCCCATCTGTCTTCCGGATTTGACTACGAAGTCTCATCATCTTACTCCACAGGGACAGTCAAACCTGTAATAGCTTCCAGACAGTCCCTGCACAGGGTCTTCCCCCTTTCTTCTGACATTTCACCAGAGTATCCCACTGAAGAGGTTCCTTGGATGAAACTGTGCAACAGGAAGCATTCAGATTCCCCTCAGGAACCATTGACAGAGATCACTGATTTTGATGTAGGAGAAGGATCTTCCAGATCTCCACCAGAAGACATCTCATTTGGAGGCATTTTAGAAATGCTGTGCCAAAATGATGTGTATTTTCCGAGAACTCTTCTCAGGAGGAATCTGTGTTCCTGGAAGCTTTTGGGTGTGACCCATCCACATCTTGGGTTATCCACCCCCCCCCCCACACCGGCAGATGAGCTCATTGACCTTGTCTCCTACTGGGCATGTAATGATCCGGATTCTGTAGAAATCCATCCCTAAACATCTGGACAGGATCTTCAGTGCACCACTAGACAGACAACATTGGTCCTAGGGGATTTCTGTAAATGCTATGGTTGTTGGGGCCTCTACGAAAAAGGATCTAGCTTGAACACAGCTCATCTCTCCATCCTCTAACGGAGATTCTGTGGCTTTGGACAGATATGGAATGTGAATATATGCATCAGCGATCTTTGCAGTTATATCGCTGAATTACCTGGCACATTTTGTAAGGTTACAGAGAGACTATATAAAGGGGACTCTAAGTCAGCCCCTGGGTACATGTCAACAGAGGAAATGAAAGCTTCCTCTTTGAGGCTGGCCACCCTACAATCCATCTCAAATGTGTCCATGAGACTAATGTCTCACATGGCTGAAGGTTCCTCACAAGCCCCAGGTACAGGCATATCCGTAAGGAGGCATGCTGCAATGCGCTTGTTTTAACTTCACGGAGCCTTTGAAAGTGTCATTCATCAATGCTACTTTTGATGGATCCTCCCTTTTTGGGCCCACCATTAAAGAAACACTTTCCAGTAGTGAGCAAGCTGGAAAGACCCTATTTGCTGTAGGAATCGGTTTTTCTACACTGCATAGATCCTTCTCTAGGGGTCAAGAAATGTTGGTTTCTTATATCTCAAGGGCCTTTTCAAGATTCATGCAGAGAATTTTCCCGCAGAGGCGAAAATAATTACAATAATGGAAGATCCTACTTACTTGGCAGAGGGGGTACATAAAATCAAGGGTCTCAAGATTCTTTCTCGGACCGACCCTTCCAGTATTCCTCAAAGGGTGCCTGAATGTTCCTCTCTGGAGAAACTCAGGGGTCACTTTTCTTTGCACCCAGAAGCCTGGGGCAGCCATCACAAAAGATACTTGGGTGCAAAGAATCATATACTGAGGATACTTTATCCCCTTTTTACAAAATCCAGCAAAAATGAGGAAAGCTCTTCCGATATTCCACCCAATCAACAGGAGCAAGCAGCCCTGGAAATTCATAATCTGCTATAATTTTCTGTTTCATTATTGTTCTCTCCATAAAGGTCTGCATCCAAAATCCCAGTCTTTCCTTATTTCTTGAGGTTCTCCCGCACTTCATAATCACCCCCTTCTACTTTGAATTATAGATTTCTACTTGTGCTATGCATAGGAGACTTAACTTTGTAGCTGTTGAAATTCTCCTTCAAATTGGGTAATCTCAATCTGCCTTGTTCTATTGGGAAGAATCAGTTTGTCCCACTTGAGTTTTGATGTCTTCTCTCCCAGATAAAATCCTTCAGTTGTGTATTAATTGCTATCCACAACTTTTCCTCTGGTTGATAAAAATATGTCTGACCCCTATGTATGAGATTAAAGGAGGTAAAACATTTTAACTGCCTGGATCTTACTATCTATATCCATTTAACAGAACTTCCATCTTTCTCAGTTTTTGTATTGTATTTTGTTTAGTCTCTTCGCAGATAACCCTAGCTGCCACACCAGAATCTTTTTAACCAATACTCCTAAATACTTCATTTTATCATGTCCCCATAAATATAGATATTTCTGAATTATTTTGTGTATGGGTACATAATTTATCACTATTGCCTTTCTTTTAGCATTATTAAATATTCCAGTGGCTAGATAGGGTAAGTCGTTGGGTAAGTCATGACCTACAGTGTAGTAGGTCTCATGTTTGAGTCATAGGCAAGTATACCTTTAGCGTTGGAGGTTGGTCTTATAGATACAAGGTGCAGGTTTGATGTTCTTTGTGTTTCACTGTTGCAGTCATCACATTTGGGTTATCTGCTTGCAGTACCCCCCAGTCGGCCTGATTGACAAAGTTTTGGGTCCTGCGTCCGTTGCTGTCTCTTCTTCCGTGATGTCAGGTTTCAGGGGTATAAAACATGCAGCCACCATTACATCAGTCTTTCTTGCCGTGTGGTACTCGAAGCAGTTTGCACGTGCCAGTTGGCCAACTCCTGAAATTTTCGTTTTTCAAGTTTCAGAACCGAAGTCTTCAACTAAAAGCTAAGTACCCCATTGGGGAAACTTCTTGCTCTAAACCAATGTCAGTAAAAGTAAATAATTGCTTTTCTTGTGAAATGGAATACCTTAAAGATTTTCATTCATACTGTATTCCTTGCCTAGGCCCTGACCATGACGTACTGGTCAGTTTTGTGCCTTATTTAAACCACAAACTATCCGTCGTCTGTATATATTCGCTTCTAAATATTTTGGTGCGCGGTTCAATTATCCAGATATGTCTTCAGTAAGCCATCTGACTACCAAAAAAAACACAGATAAAGACAGAGACAGGCCACCTAGGTCCAAAGCTGCCGACAACGCTTCTAAGCCAGTCGCCAGTTCATTGGTACTCAGTGAGGCGCTTTCGTGCCCCCGATACCCGCTACTTCAAATTTGCAGACCTCTTCTGAGACCCATTTGGAGTCCGGTATGCTGCGAGATGCTTCAGTTGTGGAACCTGTGGATGTCTCTAACTTGCTGTGCAGGCACCGGCTTCTGAAGGTGTCTTCTGGCCTGCTGACTTGCATATTAAACCGACACCATCTTCTTCTTTAAGACTTAAAACTCGAACCATGCCTAGAAAACTGACGCCCAGACTGCATGGTCAGGCCTCTATTCCTGAAAAACAAATTATAAGAATGGCTGAAGACCTTATTACTTTAATCAGGGGAAGCCAACCTTCCCCCTCTGAGACCAAGGACAGAGTTTGCTTATGATACTTCTGACCAGGATTCTGAAATTTCTGTTTCCTCTGATGACCAGGCTTTACTATTATCTACCTATGAGGATTCTGATGCTGAGGACTCTATTCCCTCTACTTTCCACCCGGAGAATTTCTCTTTTGTTGAAACCTTGCATACTCTTAGGGAGCATTTCCATTAGGAAAGTCAGGATTTCTCTGATTCTAAAAAGAGGTTTAGGGATTTCTTACTCCTGCCCCAGCACAGACCTTTAGCTATCCCTCTTGTACTAGACATTGTTAATGCCTTTTCGGAATCTAGTTTGGCTCCTGACTCTTTATCACCTGCTCCCATAAAACCTGATAGATATTACAGGGTTCCTGACTCTCATAAGTTCCTTTTCAAAAATCCTACTGTGTATCCTGAGACCATTTCACAGGGTCCCAAGGGCATCAAAACTACTACTGCCAAAACTCCTACCCCCTCTGATAGAGACTCCAGGGCGATGGATAGATGGGGTAAGAAGGTATACACTTTTGCAACTTTGGCCATTAGGGCCTTAAACTGTCAGTTTCATATGTTAAAGTATCAGCAGCATATTACTGGATTGTTTAAACAGAAAATAATGTTGATTCCTGAGTGTGCTGAAAATAAGGATTTACGGGATTTAATGCATTCTGCTGAACAAGTTGGAAAACATACTTTACAATGTGGTTTTGATTCATTAGAGGCATCTTTCAGGGCTGCTGTCACTGGGTCTGTACTTAGAAGGCATGTTTGGCTTAAGGAGCAATCCTTGCCAGATCATGTTAAAGCTAAATTACTGGTTGCTCCCTTAAATCAGGACTGCCTGTTTGGAAATAAGGCAGAAGAAGTTCTTAAAAAAATGGAGGAAAAAGCTAAATCTATGCAAACTGTTAAAGATTTCTTGCAAGTACAACCTCCAAGATTTAGTAAGCATTGGCCTTCTAAGAACTGGTCCTTTCCTGCCTCTTCCAGGCCTTCTCAGTCCAAACCCAGATCCAGTAGAACACCCAGGTTTCAGTCCCAGGGTGTGCACAGGACTAAGCATCGGGGGGCCCCCCTCTTCCAAATCTGGTAGTAGTAAAACTCCCCCCCTATGATAAACTGTCTCAATGACTTCATTTTAAAACTTCCAAGCACTTCTCAACTGACTGCCACTTTGTAGGGAAAGATTGCCCTACATGCAAAAAACTGGGAGCTCATTACCCAGGGCAAATGGGTTTTAAACGTAGTGTCCCAAGGATACAGATTTCGCTTCCACATGTTACCAACCCCAAACTGTTGGCCAGCTCTACCCCCAAATCATTGGTCAGAGGCTCAAAAGCAAGTACTCTCTCTCTTGTTAATAAGACCCTCAGGATAATGTATTTTATATATATATATATATATATATATATATATATATATATATATATATATATATATATATATATATATATATATACATATATATACATACACATACAAACTGTACCAGAAGAGGAAAAGGGACAAGGTTTCTACTCAAGACTTTTCCTGGTACCCAGAAAAGATAATTCATGGTGTCCTATCCTGGACCTGTCTACTCTGAACACCTTTTTGGCCATTCCAAAATTCAAGATGCTGACTCTTCACCAGTTGCTTCCTATGCTAGGAAAAATGCCCGGGTGGCAACACTCTGTTTAAAGGAAGCATACTTGCACATCCCAATCACGGAATCTTGCAGAAGGTACCTTCACTTCAAAGCAGGCTACACGCACTGTCAGTTCTCTGCACTGCCCTTTGGCTTATCTACTGCACCCAGGGTATTCACAAAGTGCCTAGCTCCAGTCATTGCATTTTGCAGGCAAAGAAATATTCAAATGTACCCATACCTGGACAATTGTCTAATTCAGGCAGAAAGCCAGGACATATTTTTAATCATCTGGCCTTTGTACAAAGGGTGCTAGCTTGTCTGGAGTACACCATAAACAAAAATAAATTGCACCTGGTACCCTGTCAACAAATTATATTCCTGGGAGCAAGCTTGAGTACAACTTCCCAGATGGCTTTCCTCACACCAGATAAACAAATTCATTTGACAATCTTCTTCAAACTAGTGGCCACGAAAACCCTGCTATCTGCTAGCCTTGGGGTTCATGGCCTCCTGCATTCTTCTAATTCCATATGCAAGACTGCATATGAGGAAACTACAGTGGCATCTAAAAAGCCTATGGGGTCAACATTCTCAGGATCTAGAAGCAATAATTCCTATCATACCTTGCCTACGCCTAGAGTTTCTTTGGTGGGCAGAGGCTTGCCTCCAAAACAGGGGACTACCATTCACTCTACCCCTGCTGCCCAAACCGTAACAGATGCATCAGACTATGCATGGGGGGCTCACCTGGCAGGGAAGTGCATTCAGGGCAAATGGAACCCAAGTCAAATGCACCCTCATATCAATCAAAAAGAAATGTTAGCTGTACAGAATGCTCTGACGGCCTTCAAGGACCACATTCTTCCAGGACAATTAATGGTAAAGATGGACAACACCACTGTTATATGGTACATAAACAAGCAGTGGGGTACCCATTCTTACCCCCTCTGCGGACTAGTTATGGCATTGTGGAACACAGCCTTGAGCTACCAAGTGCATCTACAAGCTCAATTCCTGCCAGGAAAACTAAATACACTGGCACACGACTAAGCAGAAACCTCATGGACTCACACGAATGGAAACTGGAACCAAAACTTTTCAACATGTTGACAGATGGGGGGACCCCAGATATAGACTTGTTTACCTCCCCCCAGAACTACCAATTGGACAAATTTTGCACAAGGACTCTCCACAAACAAGCTTGGAAAGTGGATGCTCTGTCCTTCAGCTGGAAAAACCTATCAGTTTATGCCTTACCTCCTCCGCCTCCCCTCTCCAAAGTACTGCTAAAGATCAAACAGGACAAACCAAGGACAATATTGATTGCACCAGACTGGCCACGCCAACACTGGTACCCCCCTATTACACAGTGTGTCACTGTTGGCCCAATGGCACCTGCCTCTGACCCCAACCCTGTTTTCTCAGCAGGAGAACCAGATTCTGCACCCTCAGCTTCAAACCCTGAACCTAGCAGCCTGGCTAATTACCTAATCTCTCCTTTACCGTCCCTCAGTAAACCAGTGATGAATATCGTTTTAGAGGCAAGGAGGCCTAGTACTAGAAAATCTTATGCTGAAAAATGGAAAATATTCTGTGCCTGGAACCAATCTCAGGGGATGAGCTCAGCACCGCCCAACTTACCTCAAATTTTACAATGCTTAACTGAGATGCTTCACAAGGGCCTTTCTTTTTCCTCCATCAAAATTCATGCTTCAGCCATTTCAGCTCATTATAACACAGAACCTCCCCTCTTCTCTCATCCACTGCTCAGGCAGTTCCTCAGAGGGGCCAGAAATTTAAGACCACCCAGGAGAGCACCAACTCAAGCCTGGGACCTTAACTTTGTATTGGAGAAACTCACTCTTCCTCCTTTCGAGCCAGCTGCTAGTGCAGATTTAAAATTCCTTTCTTGGAAAACAGCCTTCCTTTTTAGCAATCACTTCAGCAAGAAGGGTATCTGAATTACAGGCCCTTATGGCAGTGGAGCCTTTCATCATCTTTCATGTGGATAGGATGTCCCTCAGAACCAATCCCTCCTTCATGCCCAAGGTGGTACCCATTGTGGCTCTCAATCAGTCCATTCATTTGCCAACCTTCTTTCCTAATCCACAGAACAAAGGGGAACGGATACTGCACTCCTTGGATGTGCACAGACAACTTAGATTTTACTTGGACAGGACGAAACCTCAAAGGAAATCTGAACAACTGCTGGTGGCATTTGCTGCAGGGGCAGAGGGGATGGCTATTTCAAAGCAAACCATTTCTAAATGGATAGGCCATTGCATTCATTTCTGCTATAAGCACCATGGAAAACCAATCCCACGGGGGGATTAGACCCCATTCAGCCAGGGCTGCCTCTACCTCTACAGCCTTTCTAAGAGGTGTTCCTACCAGGGACATCCTAGAAGCTGCTACCTGGAGTTCTGTGCATGCCTTCACCAAGCATTACCATTTGTCAATTTTCTCTAAATCTAGAGCTGGTTTTGCCACTGCAGTCTTGCAGGGTCTTATAACTGACCCTAATGCTATCTAAATTCCTCCTTCCATCCTTAGCTTTGGGAATCTACCCAAATGTGATGACTGCAACAGTGAAACATGAAGAACATAGTACAGTTGTGTACACTTACCATAAAGGTAGATGTTCGAGTGTATTCACTGTTGCAGTCCTGGTTACCCTCCCTCCAGCCCCCTGACTTTTTTGTCCATAACTCTACTCTCTTTTACTATGCTTAAAAGCTTTTTGGTGTATTTGCTTTTTTATTGGAGGTATATCCTTGTGTGTGTATGTGTGTATGTATGTGTATATATATATATATATATATATATATATATATATATATATTTATGTTTTGTTGCTTCCCATTAAGGGGGCACCTGACATCTGGGGCAAGAAAAACTGATGTAATGGCGTCAGCTGCATGTTTTATACACCTGATGACCTGACGTCACGGCAGAAGCGACAGCAACAGATGCAGGACTCAAGACTTTGTTAATCAGACCAATTGAGGTCTACTGTAAACAGATAACCCAAATGTGATGACTGCAACAGTGAATACACTAGAACATCTACATTTATGGTAAGTGTACACAACTGTACTTTTCTCACATGGGGTAATTGGCTAGGCTTAAAATGGCCTACAAGGGCAGTTAGCGTAGTACTAGTCTATGAACTATGAGTTGTGTATTCTGAAAGATGGGGAACTGTCTCAAAATGTTCCACAATACTGTAATGTTGTTTCTTGTTTTATCAGATATAAAATATCATCTGCAAATAGAGCCAGCTTTTCTTGACTGCCGTAGTAATTATATCCTTGAATTTCCGGATCCTTTTTTTTTTTTTGTCAGTGGTTCTAGATATAATTCAAATAGCAATGGGGAAAGAGAGACACCTTGACAGGTTTCTCTGTTAAAGCAGAAGTCATCAGAGAGGAACCCGCACATTTTAATTTTCACTTCCAATCCCATATATATATCCTCCTAATCAACTTTATAATTTTATCAGGGAATGCAGATGCTTCCATTGCCCTGCTCATGAAGTCCCAGCAGTGCTTTCTCTGCATCAAGAATCACCAGCAATAGTGGTATTTTCTTGCATTCTGCTTCCCTCTGGATCATCAGTGTTCTTTTAATGTTATCAAATGTTTGCCTCCCTTCCACAAAACCACATTGATCATATCTATCAGTTTTGGCATCACTTTTGACATTCTTTTAGCCACTGTAGACATAAACACTTTATAGTCATTATTTAGAATTTAAATGAGTCTGTCTTAAGCTGTATCTGGATGGAGCTTTATCCTCTTTAGGTATTACATCTTCTAACAACTTTCTTCCAGGATGTTGGTAATTCTCCTCTTAAATACGTTCCAGATCTTTCTCATTTTTTCCCCTCTAGCTTCCAAACTTCCACAAGAATACAATCTATTCCTCGAAACTTTCCTGTAGCTTGGTTATACTTCATTTTTATTTCATCTCCTCCTATCATAACTGTTAGTAACTGAGACTCATCTACCTTTTACCTTGGCTTATATAATTCTTCTGTTAACATTTCCATTTGTACCTTTTCCTGATTTCTGTATTTCTCTGCTTTATACAGACTTCCCTAAATATTTCTAATACTTCTAAAGGATCACTAGTTATCTTCCTTGTTATAGGCTCCCTAACTTTGCTACAGCCCTTTTCTACTGTCTGTTGCCCAAGTCATTGTGTTAAAAGTTTTTGTGCACTAGAGTTATCAAAAAAAAAAAGTTGCTTAACAGCGATCTTTCTAAACTCATGCATATTATTGAAGTAATCCCTTATTTTCTGTTTAGCATTCTGCAGTTGCTCCTCTTCGCGTTCTGTGAGATTCCCCCTTTTTTGCAGTACTTTAACATTTGTCAGTAAATAATTCTTCTTTCTTCTTAACCATATCTCACTTTATTTCCACCCTATTTTTGAACTCCACTTTAATTTGAGCCAACTCCCTAGCTATATTTTAGAAGAAATTTCCATTTTCTGTAATAGCTTCTGAATAATTTCCACCACCCATTCATGAATATCCTCTCTTTTCAACAGATAGGTTGTAAAATACCAGTGTCTCATTTTATTTCATTACCCTGTGTTTTCATTTTAGTTGTTATAGGCACAAGATCTGAAATAGCTATTGGGTGCCTATCAAGACCTTTAATTAAATGCACATGTTCATGTGGAATGTAAATTCTGTCTAGCCTAGGCCAGGTTTGTGTCTTGGGGAATAAGTAAATTCAGTCTGAATTTCTAATACTGAATTCACATCTTCCATGTCAAATATTTTCATACATTTTTTCAAAAATCTATCCTCCTTTGCTATATTCTCACTTATGGGTCCCCCAGACACATCTTCACTGTTGTAAATCAAATTACAGTCCCCACCTATAATTAATATTCCTTGCCGAAAGCTGATTATTTCCCCCAGAATTTTCTTAAACTCTGTTATAGTAGTTTTCGGTGGAATATAAATACATGCCAGTGTAATCCTCATCATTTGCCAGTAGTCCGTTAGTACTATAAATCTGCCATGGTTATCTTTTATTTTCCTCTTCTGTCACTGTTGGAGTTCCTGTTGCAATTAATTTAAGTACTCCTCTTTTCCTTTGTCCCAGGTATTCTGCTGAGTAACTATCCTGAAAACCTTTTTCAAATTCACATGTTCAGTTCTTTCTAGGTGTGTCTCCTTTAGCATAGGTATTTGCAGTCTACATTTTTAATATGATTTACTACTCTTTTTCTTTTTTGTATTTATCTGTGAGACCATTGACATTTAAAGACATTACAGAAAGCATCATTGTATTAAAGTTATTATTCCCACCTTTTATGCAGAACATCTTTTTTGTTAAATGTCTAGTTCCAGCTTTTGTGCTACATGCATAAACTGTTTGGCAGGTTGAACTTTTGTGTGGTTGTTTCATGTCATATCCATTTGAGTCTGTGCCACATCTTACAAAACATTTTGTTTTATTGAAAACCATCAAAAACACACACCCAATATCCCCAAAACCTATTAACTCAATAATAACATACAAACCATGTACATAGTCAAATACTGTACTCCCCTAATAGAAGCAAATGTTCCAAACTGACAGCCAGATTTACAGTCGAGTTAACCTAAAAGAAGGGCTATCCATGCTAAGACACACGGTGCAGTCAGTGCTTTTACTAAGTGCTGTCTGGTCTTATCTTGTCATTGTAGCTCTCCCATCTGGGAAAATACTTGCATGCTTTAGAGAACATTATATTTAGCCATTTCTCTTGATCAGATTGTTTCCTGGAAACATGAGGACCAGATACAAAATTGCTAATCAGTATACATTTATTTGCTAGAAAAAAACTTAAATAATATTCAGTATTCTTTTTCATTTATTTGCTTTCTCTTAAAATGTGTTACTAGATGAAGCCGGTGGCCTTAATCCAGTCATTTCCCTATGCAAGAATGAGAAAAAGCACTTTCATTTATCTTTTGTCATGCTCTTAATCAGACTTTTTTCTTTTTTTTCTTACATTGCAGTGCCTACATTTCTTAAAACTAAACAAGGAGAAAGAGAGAAGGGAGAAAGAAAAAAGAAATGGGCACCTGTTGACATTAGTATCCCCATTACACTTAAATATAACTGAGAAAAACTACTTTATAGCATGCAAAGAAAATCTTGCACTATAAAATTAGTACCATTAAGAAAACAAATTGTTTTACTTACAGTTAACTTTTTCCTTCCACTTCTCCTCTCCTAAGTATTTTTGTGAACATTAATGACACGAAGTAGGGCATATGCTTTAGAGTCCCCAACAAGTTTAACAAAGTCCGGTATTGTCAGCTTTTCTTGTTCTGCCATCTTTCACAAATATACCTATTGTTTTATAATCCTATGTTTGCCATTTTCCAAGTTATGGGTATTTATTTTATTTTATTTTAGGCAAGGCTCAAAAGACAAACCCACCACCGTAAATAGCACAAATAACCAAAAACTGAGGGTAATGCTATTCAATGCCAGAAGTCTAAACCTCAGAATGCACGCACTCGAGGCGCTCCTCAGTATGGAGAACATCGATATCTGTGCAGTAACAGAAACCTGGTTTAAGGCTTCAGAGAGCACCAAAGCACTACCAGGCTCATACCATACCTTTCGGCCATAGAACCCGTACTGAAACACAAAAGGCGGGGGTGTATCCATATTCATCAAGGATACTCGCACCTCCAGGTTAGTTGCGCAGCACGATGCATCAGAGATCATCCAAGTGCAATTAACGGGCAAAACTGCAATCCAAATTGTAGCTTGCTACAGATGACCCACCATGACCCAGGACCCCCATTCTGCATTTCTGGAGACACTGGGAAATATGAAGGTCCTACCAAACACCCTAATACTGGGTGATTTCAACAACCCAAACATTAACTGGGAGAACCACTCAAGTACTAACTCCCTTGTCCAACGCTTCCTAGAATTTATAAACTCGAATGCCCTGGATCAGTTGGTCAACAACCCCTACCAGAGGGAACAACATATTGGACCTGGTCATCACCAACATGGGCGACCGGTGTTACACACCTGACGTCAACCCCTCACTGGTTAGATCTGACCATAGACTAATCATTCTGGATATTCACATTCCGCCCACAACTCCAGTCAGGGAAACCACCATGAAAAAATTTTCAAAAGCAAACTTCACGTTGCTTAAGACCGAGGTGGAAAAGTTCACAGCCCATACGCCAATGGACAATGCTGTCCAAGCTGCTGAAACCTATACAAGCGCACTCTGTGATCATCTACAGGAATGCATGGATCATGCTATCCCAAGTAAAACCAAGACTCACTCCAAGAAAAGGTAACCAGTCTGGTGGACCCCAGCCACAAACAGGCTCTACAATAGAAGGAGGAAACTAGTACAGATAGGAGCAAAATCCCTAGAAGGAAAGATATCCCTGATCAGTATCAGCAAGAAACTACGATCCCTCATTAAATCATCCAAGGATAGCTTCGAAAGAAAAATTGCCAAGGACTCCAAAGATGACCACAAAGCATAGCTATGTCAAGAACCTAAGTGGAAACTCTCAGATCTGCTCTGAGTTGGTGCAGAATGGCACAAAATACACTGAACTGACTGATATTGCCAACATTGTGGCAGACAGGTTCATTGCAAACTTCACACCCCTCTCACCCCCTAAAGGGCCCATAACCATACCAAAAGAATGCAAGGCCCGGGCAATCACCGACACACAGGTTAAAACAGCCCTATCCAAAGCCAAAAACACAGCCTCAATGGGACCGGACAGTGTCCCAGGTTGTGTCTTACAAGAGCTCCAAAATTAACTAACCCCTCACCTAAACACACTGTTCATACTCAGCCTCTCTACAGGTTACCTACCCACAGAGAGGCGCACAGCAACAGTTATCCCACTCCACAAAGGTTGCTCCACAACGGACCCTAGGAACTATCGCCCTATAAGCCTGACTAGCCTGGCCTGCAAGGCTATGGATCTCATCATCATGCAGCTCATTAACAGAGACATTGGGAACCTTCAAACTTTGGACCCCACCCAGTTTGGCTTTGTTAAGGACAGATCATGCCTCCTAAACCTGGTGGACTTCTTTGAGACAGTTACCAAGGCATTAGATGAGGATAAGGCGGTCCACACAGCCTACCTAGACCTCGCAAAGGCTTTCAACACCATTCCCCAGAACCTACACGGTGAGAGTTGAAGACTCTATGTCCGACTCTAAACCAGTTACAAGTGGCATCCCCCATGGCTCAGTCCTAGGACCCCTCCTGTTTGGTATATACTTCTCAGAGGTACAGACAAACACAGGAGGATTTTGGCTGACTAAGTTCACAGAAGACTGCAAACCAGGGGCCATAATCGATTCTCCAGTTGATACAGACACCCTCCAGAAGGTTCTCACTGAGACGGATACCTGGTGTCAAAATCATGGCCTCAAACTGAATGTCAAAAAGTGCATAGTCATCCCCTTTGGAAAAAACAAAGTACCCGCAAACTACCACATAGGTGGTAGTCTCCTAAATACAGAAAAGTAGTAAGGGATCTAGGGACCAAAGTAGATAGCAATCTCTCCTTTGATAGTCATACTGCCAAGGTGGTTAGAAAATCCTTCTATGTGGCCCACCTAATCTCAAAACTGTTCACATCCAGTACAAAGGAGGTTATTGTGCCTCTCTACTCATCACTTATTAGACCCATTATAGAATGCAACGCCCCATTTAGGATGTACCTTACAAGATACCTGCAGCAGCTGGAAAGACCACAAAAGTACCTCACCAAGAGGATTATTGGCCTCAAACAGATTACCTATGCAGCCCGACTAAAGAAACTCCAGCTGTACTCTGTTGCATACCGCTTACTCAGAGGTGATCTCTGCTTGACATACAAGGCCATGCCCAACCCAGAATTGATGGATATGCACCACCTAAAAAAAAAATCCCTGAGAGCCACACGCTCTAGGGATGTAAACCCTACACACCGATAAAATAAAGGACGTTGGAGGGGGGAGATTCCTGACCCAGAGACTTCTCATGCTTTGGAACAAGATTCCAGTATACATCAGGCAGAGCCCCTCACTAGCACTCTTCAAGATAAACCTTGACAGGTGGATGGGAAACAGAAAATTTACCCCGGGGATCACTGCAGTGGCTCTGCTGGCCAGAGGCACAGGGAACTAATCTAAGGGGGTGGCGAAAGCCAACACACTCTGGCTTGGCTTATAAATGCCCTTGGGCAGATAGCCTAATACTTAACTATGAACCCATTCCTGTTCATCTACATCTCCCAAATCCTGTCTCTGCTTCATTTCCAACATGCTGTCAGTTCTTCTACTCATCTCTTGTGCCTTTTTCTGTCTCTCAAGCATTTTCCGTTGAAACATTGGAGAAGGTTTCACTTGCACAGTCTCTCTGTGGTCTTTATTAGCAGAAAAACAAGAAGCAGAATCGCATGTTTCATACCTCACTTTTTGTTAGACAAACTTTTGTATTTCCTCCTTAGCATATACTTCATCAAAAAATGATTTTGTCCCTCCAAGGACAAATATTTTGAAGATAGCTGGGTACAGCAGTTTGAATCTCATGCCTGCTTCTCAACCTTCCCTGAATAGTGGTATAAATTTAGCTATCCAAGGCCTTTTTGAGAGGTATAATTTTGTTATAGCCTTCCATTTGTGACCTTATTCCTCCTTGGGACCTCAGTCTGTTTTTGCTACTTCCTCACCAGACCTCCTTTTGAACCAGCAGCCACAGTGTCCGTAAAGTTTTTGTTGTAAAAATGTGTTTCTGATGATAGTTACATCAACGAGAAGGGTGTCTGAATTTCAAGCACTTCTGTTGTTTGATAATTTATCTATTGTTTTAAAACCAAATGAATGTTGGTCAGACCTCACATTCCCTTTATAACAATAGACATGTTTTAAAATCAGTTTGTCTTTTTAGAAACACTTTTTCTGATATAACACTCAAAAATTCATCAGAATATCCCCTTTGTGAAAATAACTCCAAGGTTTAGTGACTGTGCCTCAAAAAACACATCCTCATTGATAGGTGTACTCAGCCTTATGATCAGTCTTTTAGCTACATTTTTTTTTCATAAAAAAGGATGTTGACTATTACTAGTCAAGTAATTGTTATCAAAAGTTGGCTTCCTAAAAACATTACTGTGAAAGCATTTTTGTCATCATCAATAGATAGTAACACATCTAGAATACTCCTTGGTGATCTCTACCACCGTACATAAATACTAAAAATAACAGTGTTTAAAAAAAATTAAAAATGGTTAAAAGTATCTTCACTACCTTCCCAAAGGGGGATAAAAACAATCTATGTAATGTTGGTAGATATTTTTAAACAAATATATGCTTAACAATTAATTCTTCTCCCACCAGCTCATAACTAGATTTGCAAAGGATGGAGCAATTCCCATAGCAACTCATTTTTGTGTACATAATATTTACCATCAAATGTAAAAAAATATTATTCATAACTACATTTAAAAAGCAAATAGTAATATTAACAAAAGAGTTGAAAAGCTTAGTGAACTTACTTAAATACTTTCTGACAAAATGTATACTAGTGTATTGATCGATGTTAGTATAAAGTGAAACAACATCCAGGTTATTAAACAGTATTTTTGTCATCAAATGTAAATTTATGTAGTGTATCTAAAAGTAGCTAAGTTTCTTACTGCCTTCACAGTAATGTTTTAGGAAGACTACTTTTGTTAATTACCTTCCTAGTAATAGTCAACATCCTTTTTTATGGAAAAGAATGTAGTTAAAAGACTGTTAAGGCTGAGTAGACTTATCAACGATAATGTTTTTTTTTTTATTTTGAGGCAGAGTCACTTAACCTTAGAGTTATTATAAAAAAGGGGCTAGTCAGGTGAATTTTTGAGTGTTATATTGCAAGCAGTGTTCCTAAAAAGACATACTGATTTCAAACCGATCTTAAAACATGGCTATTGTTATAAAGGGAATGTGAGATCTGAGCAACATTCTGAGTCCTTTTAATTTTTTTATGTGGTTTTAAAACAATACATAAATCAAATATAAAACAATAGCTATTTACATAGGTCCACAGCTAATCAGTACATCAGTCATACATATCAACAACAGTTATTTATCAATCAGTTCTTTAAGCTTAAGCTAAGATTTATATGAATGTGTAATAGAAGTTCTCATCTTTATAGTATGGAATTCACTACTGCATACAATTTTTGCCATACCAATACCAAGTGCTTTTTGTTGTCAATTTCCTGTGACAGCCATATTCTAAGAAATGTCAATAATAACTGAAAAATTGTTTTGGGTAACATTGTAAGTGATGAACCCATCTTTGGTTACGAAGGAACACTTAATTTAAAGTGATTTTCAAAGATTTAAAGATTCAAAGAAAACTTTATTGTCATTTAGGAAACACAAGTGCAACCTAAACGAAATTTTAGGTATCAGCTCGTCATCAGAGTACAGAGGCAATTTAAGTATAAAAAGAATAAGACATGACGTATACACAACTATTCTAATGACTAATACACATACAAAATACTCTGTATAACCTATTTCTAGTCAGGTTAACCTACCAATAAATATAAACCTAAACCTATGAACAAATAATACTGTACATAGAAAAAGAGAAGATAAGGCAGTTCGCTAATATTGCACATGAGGAGTTGCAATTGGACTTTAAAGAGAAAGTTATTGTACTTATGTAAGAATATATTAACTATAATGAATTAAATAATGTATTATTTTCAGTAAAATATTGCTAGTGAGATCACATTTGGAGGTAGGAGATGTCCAAGTTGATGTCAGAGTTTATGAGCCTTATTACTTTTCGATAGAAGCTGTTCAAGAGCCTGTAGGCCCTACAGTGGATGCTGTGGTAACTCTTGTTAGATGAATGTGTAGCACACCAGCCAAATGCTGGATGTGATGTGTCTCAAATATTTTGCATGCCCTCTTTATGCTTCTTATTGTAAAAAGTTCTTGCATGCTTGGAAGATTTATGTCTGTTATCTTCTCCGCAATCCTCACCACTCTTTGAAGCTTCTTCCTGTCTGCTGTAATACTGTTTCTGTACCACACAGTAAAGTTGCAGGTGAGAATACTTTCACTAGCTCCTTTATAGAAACTGGATGGAGCATTCAGAGGAAGCTTTGCTTTTTTGGGCCTTCTCAGGAAGTGCAGGCATTGGTGAGCATTTTTAATTATCTGGCCTGTGTTCACTGACCAAGAGAGGTCTTTTGAGATGTGTACCCCCAGGAACTTTGTAGCTTGATCTCTCTCTCTACTACCTCACCATTGATCTCAAGTACCAAGTGAATGGCTGGCCTTTTTCTTAAGTCAGTGATAATTTCTTTAGTTTTATTGGCATTCAGATCCAAGTTATTTTCGTACCATTTGATCAGAGAGCTAACTTTGTTCCTGTGTTCCCTCTCGTCGTCATCCCTTATGAGAGCCACTACAGTAGTATCATCTGCGTATTTGATGATATGATTATTGGAAATTTTGCCAAGCAGTCATGGGTAAGAATAGTGAATAGTAGAGGACTAAGTACACACCCTTGAGCAAGGCACACCAATGTGGAGTGTAATGATACCTGATGTGTTGTTACCAGCATAGGTCTTCTGTGGTCTTCCAATCAAGACGTTAAGGATCCAGTTGCCGAGGCTGTTGTTGATGCCAAGCTTAATTTGCCTATGAGTTGCATTGGAACCACTCTTTTGAATGCAGAGCTAAAGTCAATGAACAACCTGACATAGTTGCTCCTATCTTCAAGATGTTCCAGAGAGAGGTGTACGACCACAGAAATGGCATCTGCATTGGATCAGTTTGACCACTAGGCAAACTGTAGAGGGTCGAAGGTCGGTGGCAGAGCTTCTGACGGATGCTTTTTTACTATCCTTTTGAAGCACTTCATGACATTTGAGGTTTGTGCCACTGGTCTGTAGTCATTTAAATGAGTTGGACTGGCTTTTTTTGGCAGCGGGATTATATTAGTTACCTTGAAGCATGCAGGCACTCGTTCAAGAGCCAGGGAGGTATTGAAAATGTCTGTAAGGATTAGGTACAGTCGGTCTGCGCATTCTCTTAATACTTTGCCCAGAATGTTATCAGGACCTGCAGCCTTCATGGGGTTCACTTTCTTAAGTTGGCTTCTCGCTTCCTCAGGGTTAAGTTTGAGCACTGTCTCATTCTGATCAGTGGGTAGCTTTGTAGCCTCCATGTTGTTCTCCTCAAATCTGCCATAGAATGAGTTCAGCCTGTTCAAAAATTCTGTGCTGTCATCACGTCAAACTGACTTGGTCTTGTAGTCATTTAACTGCTGTGAATGCCTTGCGAGAGGCTCCTGATGTCCCTCATGTCCTCAAAACAACTTTGTACCTTTCTTCCATACTCCCTCTTGGCTTCTTTGATGCCCCTTTTTAGGTTAGCCCTTGCTTCACTTAGACCCACCTTGTCCTTGCATCTGAATGCCTTATTCCTTGCCCTCAGAAGCTCATACACTACTGGTTAGCCAAGGTTTTTGATTGGCTCTGAATATAATCTTCTTGGTTGTAGATACGTCCTCCACTCATTTTGACACATGCCATTGTAGTGTCTGCATATTCGTCTGTGTTGACATGCTGATTGAAAGTGGCTGCTTCTCTGAAGACATCCCAGCAGGCATTATCAAAACAGTCCCTGAGACTTTCCATTGCCCCTTCATCCCAGACCCTGATCAGTTTCTCAGTGTTTTTTTCTCTGATCAGCAGAGGTTTGTAAGAACGTATTAATCTTAATGAAATATGATCAAAGCTCCCCAAGTCTGGCTGCTGCACTGCTTCGTATGCTCCCTTTATGTTGGTGTAAACCTTGTCAAGGGTATTTGTTCCGCTTTTGGTAAAGTCCACAAATTGATGGTAGTGGGGTAGCATCTTCCTGAGAGGTGATTTTTTTTTTAGATGAGATGGTCCAGCTTTAATGTTTCTAACACATTGCAATAGTCTTGTGTTGGTACATGTCATTGTTAACATTGTTGTAAATATTGTAGATCTGTTTTTGAAGGTTCTTCTTTTATTTTACAGCATAGTAAAACTCAGATTTGGACTAAAAATAGGTACACTTGTTACACTCAGAGTAGTTTACCTTGTATTTTGTGAATCTTGTCCCTTTTTTCATGTAGGCAAAATTTGTTAGCTTGCTAAATGTACTTAAGAACATGTCACAGGTATTAAAAATAAGGATTTAAAGAATCCACTAGCCAAACTTGCACTTGATTGGTATAATTTTAGGACATTTTCTTTTTATGTTCTTGACAGTGTAGGTATGTCCCCTTTAATTGGTGACTTCAACAAAAGACTTGAGGTCAAGGAAGCATTATGTCAGTAAGTTTATCTTCTGAGCAGTCACCAGGCTTGAATGATTTTATAAACAATAAATGTTCAAAAATCATAGAGGAATTCAAGTATTTTTTAGGTATTATTTAGGTACTTATTTTGCTGGATATGTTTAAAACAGACACTCAAGTTTATTGTACTTAATGACCATTAAGCTAATTGATTGGCCATGTGATGTGTTGATTTGCATATTTATGTGTTACAAGAACTGTGGGTCTGTTTCTGGTGAAATTCTTGTGAGCTACATTAAAAAAATGAAAGCACTAAAAGACCGTTTTTACTTGGAAACTTCTTTCCCTTGCTGACTTAGTTCTGTTTGTCTGGTTTTGTTTACGTTAAGCTTCCTTTTTTTTTGTATATGGGAAGTAAACTTTTGTTTTTTATTAAAACTCCAGATGCCGTTGCTCTATTGTCTTTGTTGGTAGGAGCCAAGTCTAAGGATATTTTATAGATAATTCTGTTCCTCTCACAGATATTCAAGATCTTATCAAAAAGTAGTGTATTTTCTGTGAGCACATACTGTTGATACTGTCAACCTTTAATCACACTTTGTTGATTGTATCCTGTAAACGTCACCTTCACAAATCACAGAATCTCATAGTTTTGGAAGGGAGCATGGCAACAATGTCTGTTTCCACTGACACTTCTTCCTTTTGGTTTTGATAAATGGGTTACTAGCATTACATTGTAGGATATCTGTTTGAGGGGATATGAGACAGTAACTAACACAAATAGGCATAGTGAATACTGTATGTATAACTAATTGATCAGATCAATACTGGGAAGAAAAAATAAGGTTGGCTGGAAACTGCTGTGGAAAGAAAAATAACTGCCAAGTTAGATTCATTGCAAATGTGAAACCGCTTAGCTGACCAAAACCTAACCTTCCACTGTGACCGCACTTTCATTACATTATTTATTTGTTTAATTATTATTTCATTCACATTATTGTGTACTACTGGAGAACTGGAATGTGTAAGGAATCCCTTTATTCAGCTGGATTCATTTAAATGATAGAAAATTCAGAGGACAACTTTCAGAGATTGAACGTGCTTCACAGACTGCTTACACTTACCACCCCTACTTGAGAAGTAGCTATTAAAGTAAACTGTAGTCAAGTCTTACCAGCCTATAGTGTAGTCTGTCACCCACCTCTTTTTAATATCCAATCATTGCTGTTCAGATACTGTCAAGAACTGTGGTGCTAATTGGTGAGATTTGGTCAAGTAAAAGTATAGTTGTGTGGCTGGGGGTCCTGGTCCTTTCCTCTACTTAGGCCCCACTCAGTAATGTTCTGGCCCTATTTTCATTCCCTGTAAATGTGCATCTCTTCTGCCAGCCTTAGGTGTTAGAGCTCTGTGTATCTTCTGAAACATGTAGCTGTACATTAGCTGACAGTTGTTAGTGTCATGAGAATAATCTTCGCCATTCCTAGCATTTGTTAGTGCCAAATCAAATAAGGTAAGTAATCCAGTGGTCTAACAGTCTTTATGTAATTATTTGGCTAATTGTTGTATCCTTTGTCAGCAGGAGCCCCACTCTCTTAAATTTGATGAATGCAGTTTATTGGGGTTGCTGCACTGGTCTATTTTAAGAATGTGTCTGTAGTGGACATTAATGTTGTGGTTGCATAGACCTCATTATATTAATTCATTAAGGACTATAACTTAAACTTGAACTCTGAGTAGAGATTCTTGTGGTAAGGCTGTGTTGTAGGACATAGAATCCTCTAGATTTCTTTGCTTCACTTTCCTGCTTCCTTCTGGGTGTTTATAATAATCTGTTTGGGAATGTTTCTTATTAGCTGGCTCTTCTTTAGAGGTCCTCCTGAAGGCGAGATACTACTGAGATAAGATCACCCTTTATCTTTTGCTTATTGCGAGAGCTTCTACAGTTGAGTCCTACATTTTTTCTGTATTTCCTTTTGGTCATGGCCACATTAGTTAGATCACATTGTACCTATGTATTCCGTATGTATAAATGTTAAGTTGAGACTTGGCTGCTAATGCTGCTTACAGCCTTCTTTCTGAAATGTAGTTTCTCTGTGTGAAAGTCTGTTCTTTGAGTAAAGGCCTTGCACTGAAACTCGTGAGCAAGGAATGACAGCATAGGGTGGGGAGGGGAAGAAGGTCTCCTGTAAATGTGAATATCAAAATAGTTTTGCTGACTTCTGAGCAACTGCAGCAAGGTGATCCCATTATCTAGCCTCCTTCACAAGTTCTTTTCAGACACCTGTATAGATAATGAGTACTAACATACTGGTATTTTACTGGGACATACTATAATCTTTAGTTTTCCGTAGCTTACTGAAATGCATCATCCGTTTTTTAATCTGAATGCAATTTTTTTTTCAGCTTCTCCTAAATTTGACAAAATTCAGATTATTACTGAAACCCCATTCGCTGGTGAGGTTGTGGAATTGTCCTGTAAAATACACTCATTTTGCCCGAAGAATATCCACATTGAATGGCTTAAAGAAGATGAAAAATTACCGCATTTTAAAATCAGTGAGATTAGAATGGACGAGGATGGCCTTTACTACCTAACAAGCACAGTAACATTCATATCAAACAGAACGGATTTTAAAAGGAAAATTAAGTGTCGTGTGAACCATGAAAGCTTGACCGAACCTCAGGAACAGATAATGATATTCCAGCCAAGTAAGTTAACAGAATGTTGTTTTTCATAGACTTTAGAGGATACAAGTAATGTTTGATATGCAGGGTATTCATATGGTAGATGAAATAAGGTGCAGATGGATGTCCGTCTTCTGTTCAGATGTGAAGAATAGTAGAACGTTTCCTGCAGGGTGTGAGTTATCTGCCATGAAGTCCTGCAGTGCAATGTAAGCGGTGCTGTCTTCATATTTTTTTTTGTAACACAGAAGTGAATGCTTTTCTTTCTTCCTCCATGAGTCTATCATTTGCTTTCTTTGTTCATCTGAACGGTAAGGACCTTTTTTCCTAATAGTTACCTGCTTGTTGAGCATGCTGCTTATTTTTTTGAGATACTGTATTTGTCATTCAGGACATATTTGATGTCTGATGCTGATCCTGAAACAAGATTATGAGCAAGTGTTGTGGGAGATGAATTCTCCCCAAACACTGTCATTTGTCAAGTGCCTTGTCTAGGAGAAAGTAATGTTTTACTGTTAGTGACATGAGAAACCCGTAATGTTGATAAATGTAAACATTATGTGAGTCAACAACGAAGAGAGTGAATTTCTGGCATTAGTATAGGGGATGTCTCCATGTTAATGACGGGTGAACCTTCTTCAAAACTTAAACCACTCACATCTTCCTTTCCAGAGAAGAGCAGCAGTAGAGTCTAGAATTTCACAAAAATGATAGGTGAAAAAAGCTAAACATTTATGAGTCGCCACCTGAGAGGACTTGGCAACTGTGGCTGTGGAAAGTGTGGTTTGCCACTATTATGCGGGGAGATTATAATTTCTACTTCTGTTCTAGCTTTAGCCTCTGTTATTTCAGAAGAGGCTTGTAGCAAGGAACTTATTTCTGAGAAGATACCACAGGCAACTACATAATAGTAACATTGATTCCTGAATGTCATACCTTGGATTACATTTGTTTCATTCTTGAAGTAGGCATTCCACAGGCGGATGCTGATTGCCATGTGTCCACAGTGGAGTTTCATCAGGCTCTTCCAGGTCATGTTACCAAGACTCCGTGGAATCCTGTGTCTCTGGTCAAGACTGAGATGCTGACCGTTATTATGAGATCAAGCAAATATCAGGTATTGATACTGAGGATGTTGAGTGACGTCTCCATTGTTGTTTACTAGCAAATGACACCAGATGTCTAGACATCTGATGTCTAGATGTCAGCTGAACAGACATCAGTCAGGCGGATGTCCAAGGGATTTCCTGGTACTTTTAGTTGTAAAACAAATTGCAGACAAATACTTTGCATTCCAGTTTAATGCCCAGCAGCCCAGACATTTATTTTACTTTATTTTCTTTGCTTTTGTTTACTGGGAAAGTCTGGCTGGGATCTGAAATGCCCATTTTCACAGAGACCCAGGGAGAAAAGCTGCAGAACAAGGATAGAAATACATTTTTGACAATTGAAAAGAAAAACTGTCAACAGACATTATTTACAAACCATATCAGATTAAGGAAATTCATGTCATCAATATATTGTGAGGAAAGTTAAAATACTATATTAATACTTTTTCTGTAGTATCCATAGTGGACAGAGTTAGGATTGCATGCTTCAAGCTATAGAGATAGTACACTTGCATAGTTTATTAATTGCCAGGTAATATTTTATGGTGGATTTGAATTCTTGCAGGTTATTTAAAAGCCTCATGTGTTTCGGAATTTTATTCCATGCCTTGGAGCTAGCGACAAAGAATAGCGAGTCACCTTAATAATTTGATTTATTAGGGAAAAGTAAGTTCTGAGGATCTTAGGACTCTTTGTGGTACATGCCATTGGATGAAATTTGACAGCAAGGGTATTTTAAGAGGACAGTGAAGTAGTTTGTGTGCTCTGAGTAGCTGTGAGAGGGTAATGTGTTGAAGTTCAAGCCAGTTGAGGGTATTGAGCTCTGTGCAGTGGTCAGAGCAGTTTGAAAGGCTGCAGGCGAGTTTACTAATTTTGTTGTAGGTGCTTTCTAGTTTGTATTGATCGAAGAGTTGAGGTTTGTGAACATTTTTGAGGTGTGGAGGGGTAAGTAGGAGAAGGCAGTTGGCAGCTATTTTTAACTTTGATCGCTTACCGGATGCTTTGTTGTGTAGAGAAAACCTAGTTTGCAGTACGTCTTTTTGACTGTAGTGTAAATGTGTGCATCAAATTTGAACTTATCAATGATAACTTCTAGAAATGTTGTGTTCGTGACATTTTCAATTTTTATGTTGTTTGAGGAGATAATGTTAAGGTCAATGTTGTTTTGTTTTATATTTTTGGGAGGAAATAGGATTAGTTTAGCAATTGAGATGTATTTGGTTAGTTTTCTGTACACATGAAAGCTTCCTCTGTAATGGTTTCTAAGGTGGGAAGGTTTGGGGCTGAGCAAACTAAAGTTGAGTAGCCAGCATACTGTGTTATGGTGGCAAGTTTTGATTCCTTATGCATATCATTAATGAAGGTATTGAAAAGTACTGGCCAGAGTATGGAACCCTGTAGGACTGATGTAGTGATTGGAATGGAAATGGAGTGGAAGTCATTCCATTATACAGACTGCATGCGATTAATTAGGTAGCTGGTGAACGAGCTATTTGAGGGAGTTGTGAGGCCTATAAAATTTAGTTTTTGGAGGAGCATTTGAAGTAAGACCATGTTGAAGGCTTTTGACAAGTCCCGGAATAGAATGGAGACAAAATTACCTGAGCTTTTATTTAAATGGTATCTAGGATATGTGGTAGTGCAATTTCTGTGTTTCAGTGGGGTCAAAAGACATGTTGGGTGGGAGAAAGTAATTGCTTATGAAACAAGAAAGCTATGATTTGATGATGTATACATTTTTCAAGTACTTTGGAGAGGAGAGGAAGTATTGATATAGGTTGATAGTTTGACAGTTCTGTTGCCACTTTTGTGTAATGGGATTGAGGAAGCTTTCCGTAACTCTCTGAGATTGTGAAGAAGCTTTCTATAGCTCTCTGATGCAGTTTTCCATTATGGATCTAT
Source organism: Protopterus annectens (assembly GCF_019279795.1). Taxonomy (NCBI): domain Eukaryota; kingdom Metazoa; phylum Chordata; order Ceratodontiformes; family Protopteridae; genus Protopterus; species Protopterus annectens. The sequence goes on along the minus strand of NC_056743.1, from coordinate 167,054,539 downwards.
TAATTAGGATAGACACAGGGTAGCACATGGTGTCAGTGGCTATACTGAAGTATTTGGATAGTAGTTTGTAAGGAGTTAGTATTGTGGGTTGAAGTTTTTTAATGTGTTTTTGATAGTATTTGTATGGATGGTTGTTGGGTTGAGTTAAGGTGTGGAGCTGTTGTCTGGGAGATTAGGTGGTGAGTATGGGTAGTTATAGTTAAGGTTAAGTAGAGTTCTGCATATTAAGTGTTTGTTGAATTTGTCTTCAGTTTCCCTGCTGGTTTCAGATGGGAAAGGATTTTTGGTGGGCTTTCTGTCTGGTTTAAGGAGGTTGTTTAAATTTTGTCAAAATCTTTTCAGGTTTTTTTGTGTGTGGATTGGTTTCTGGAGATGTTCTTTTTGTCAACAAATGTGTGGCTTTGTGCAATTTGTGAGGAACAGATAATGTATCTGTGTAGGATTTGTTCCTAGTTTTGTCCTGTTGTTTCCAGGCATTGTCTCCGTCTCTCACAAGTGTTTAATATGACTGTTTAGCCATCTGGCAAAATTTATTTTTACTCTTATGTTTCAGTGGGATTTGTTTTAGTAGTTATTAAAGTGACAGTTTCATCTAGAGGCAGATATTTGAGGCGGTTCCTAGTCACATTGTTTAAAGTGTGTCATTAAATATGGATTTATCAAAGCTGTTTTTTTTTTTTCTCACAGAGTTGAAGTATAGGAGTTTGGGGGGCTTGTGGTATTCTCTTTTGACGTAGGTGGGGTATTGATCACTGAGAGAGTCTGGGAGGGTGCTGGCTAGCTTAAATTTTGAGGGTTGGTTAAGAGTATGTAGTCTAGTATGGATGTTCCATGGATAGTTTATCAAATCGGGTTGGTTGTTGGATTAGCAGAGTGAAATGAAAGAGGTTAATGTGATAGAGGGGATAAAGTTAGGTTTGTCAAAAGGTCCAGTCTATGTTAACGTCACCAAAGCAGTATGGTTTCTTGGCTGAAGGCAGATAATAAACAGCTAAGTATGTCTTTAGTAGTCTTGGCATTTTTGTCGGGGGGGGGGGGATTATGATAGCTACAAGGATTCTGGATTTCTAATTGTTTAGGTGGAGTTTAGCTATTAGTATTTCTTGTTGCTGTATTGTGGAACATTTGGGAGGTGAGTATTGATTTGTAAGGTGGCTAGAAAGATGATGTTCATGACCCCAGCCTGTTTTACCTATTCACTCTTTACTATTGATAGTATAACTGAAAGGAATGATCTCTTCATCTGTAATTTCAAGTCTTAACCAGGTTTTAATGATAACTAGGTTTGATGCATGAAGGTATGTTATCTTATTGCAGATGCAGGAATTGAGATTATATATTTTTAGGCTGGAGAAAGAAACAGGGGTTTGTGTTTTAGAGGATTTTTAAGGGGAGCTTTTATGCAGGGGATTTGAGTGGGTTGGGTGTTGGGTTTGTATAGATGGGGCTAGTGCTTGGCCAGGGTTGGGGTGTGCATCTCCACTCTGTTAGTTTATTGGGGTGAGTGATGGAGATGTTGCATTCGAGACCAGTTGGCATAATGGTTAAGGTCTTGGTACAAGGTTCGATCCTGACCTCCAGCCAATCCCTGTTTGGAGTTTGCATGATCTCCCTATGTCTCTGTGGGTTTCCTCCCATCTCCAAAAACATGCTGAGTGTTTCAACTAAATCTCACCAAAGAATGGAGCTATGGGCAAGCAGCACCAACTCTACATGGTATCCTGTAGGTGGAAGAATTGTATAAAGCAACTGCTGTGCACATCTACTATGGTGTGCAGTATCCTCATGATAGGAGACTATGGATCACCGACTGCACATTGGCAGGGTTAACCATTCAACAGTATAAAATTGGCTTCAGGTGATTTGTTTGAGTTGACTGATGTCACCAAATGGGCATGGGTATTTCCTGGTGATAAGTGGGTTGAGGACCTGGCCTACTCTTACCTACACCAGGGACCAATGCTAATAGTGGAAGGGGTGTATGTACCCCTGTTGACCAGTGTGTGCCTGTCATGAAGTCTAGCAGCTGTGAGTCATTAAGCTACTGGCCGGCCTGTGTCCAGTTGCCCAACTTGGATTACCAGGGATACCAGGGAGATCGTATGTTTACCCCGGGAATCATCTCTGTATCACTGCTGGACAAAGGCACAGCAAATTAATGGGTATAGTATTCTCATCCTAAGGGGTGGTGAAAGCCACACACACTCTGGCTAGGCTTATAAATGCCCTAGGGCAGATAGCCTAGTATGAACCTATGAACCTATGAACTCTTGTGCAAAAGCTGGATGTAAAACCAGTCAACCTGCCAAACATGAACTAAGAATTGCTACACTCAATATAAGTTCACTGACAGGATGCCTCTTGACGTAGGTTACATGATGGTATGGAGAAGGCTGAACATCCTATATATCCAGGAAACAAAAAAAGAGCAGTGAAGCAAAGCCACTTGGCCTGGGTTCAAGAGTCTACTACTCAGGAGAAGGACATACTAGAAATGGTGTGGGAATTGTGGTGAGGGAGATGTTTCAGAAGACAGTGAGGGATATCATCATAATTAGTGAAGGACTCCTGGCAATCATACTCCAGTGTAAGGAGAGGGCACTCTTCATAATCTCAGCCTGTTCCCCCCCAGCAGAGTTGTGATGGTGAGGAAAAGAGTGCATTCAGACAGCAGTTGCAGGAGCTACTAGATAAATCAGGACAACATGAATCGTTTATAATGGGTGACTTGAATGCACATATTGGGACAGACAGAAAAAAAAATGAGGACTGCCTGGGCCCACATGGGTGAGCCAGCAGGAATAAATAAAAGAGGTCTGTCCAGACCTCTGTCTAGCAAATGTCTTGATAATAGCCATTACGGTGCTCAGAATGTGAGACAGTCACAAGATCACATACAAGAGTGGCCATCATGCAAGTCAGGTAGACTTCCTCCTAAGGAAAGAGCAGTGAGGTAGAATCAGTGATTGCAAAATCATTTCCAATGAAACAGCCCACAGCATAAACCACCTGGCTACCACAAGTGGTCAGAGAAGGCTCTAAAGTTAGCTGAGACCAGGCTGAAGACCTGGAGAGAGCACAGCAGTTCAAGGAATTACTCAGAGCTCTATCACCTCAAGAAGTAGAGGAAATAGGTGGAGATGAAGAATGACAGCATATCTGAGGACTACTGTGTGAGAGATTCCTAGACAGGCAGTATGTGGGAAAAAAGATATGTGGCTGAGCCAGATATGGAATAAGGTGCATAAGGAAAGGTGGTGGTGGAATAAAAAAGTCAAGGAAGTCATCAAAAGAAAGGAGGAGTGCAGGAAAAAGTGGGAGATGGAAAAGATTGACTAGGCTAAGAAGGAATACTGGTTGGCTAACAAAGAAGTTTAGAAAGGAGTTACAGTAGCAAAGAACATGGCATCAGAGGCACTCTACAAGCTTATGTCAAGCAAGTCAGTAGATGGCACAAAGAAACTGTCAGGCTTCAAGGCAAAGACAGAAAGATATACAAGATAGTCACACACCCTTCATAAGGGAAGCCAGCAACACCTTGCTCACCAGTCCACATGAAGTCAAAGGCAGATGGAAGAAGTACTTCCAGCAGCTTCTGAATGAAGAAAACCCCAGAGAAGCTGTACTGCCTCAGACACAGCCTATAGTGAGACAAGTAGGAGCCCACCATTGAGTTAGGAGCATCACTTTGGAAAATTAAGTCAGGGAAAGTAGCAGACTGAGTTTAGGTCTCAGCAGATATGATAACGATCCTGGGTAAGATAAGGGGAGAAATGTCTCTTGAGGGTACTCATAATAGTGTGGAGAGCAAGGCATATTCAAGATGACTGTAAAATAAGCATACTAGTGCCAGTGTTTGAGAACAAAGGACATATTCACAACTGTGGGCAATACAGAGGTTTCAAATTCCTGTCACATTATTTGAAGGTTCTGGGGTGGGTGATTGCTAAATGAATACGAAGAGCAGTAGAAAGTAAGATGGGTGATGAGCAGTTTGGATTCATATCAGCAACAGATCCAACTGGTTGTTTTGAGACTTGGCAAAAGCATATGACAGGTCCCCAAGACAGCTGATTTGGGTAGTCCTGCAGTCATTCAAAGTCCCCAAAACATTGGTAGAATTAGTGCAAGCGATGTACAAGGACCCAGTGATTCAAGTACAAACAGTGTTCAGTCTCATGGAGGGATTCCCAATGGAAGTGGGTGTGCATCAGGGTTCAACACCGAGCCCACTGCTGTTAGTACTAGTGATGGACTACATTAGCAAACTGGTGAGAGGGGACAGATCAGCAGATTTGCTGTATGCAGACTGTGGCATCACAGGCAGACTTTGAGCAAGACCTTCAGCAAAAGATAGGGGAATGGAGTGCAAAACTGAAGGAAGGCACATTGGATGAAACTGATTACAGATAAGACGGTTGTAATGGCAGCAAATGGAGTTCAGAAGACGCTGACAGTTCCAATAGAAGGGAAATAATGGAACAGGTTAATGGCTTAAAGTTTTTGGGAGAGGTGGTTGAGGAGAAGGGACGTCTGAATGAGGATGTCAAAGCTAATATCAGAGGGGCTTCAGCCAACTGGCACAGTGTGTCAGGGTACTATATGACAGAAGAATGCCAAAGAACCTGAAAAGTAATGGGTACAAAACAGTGGTTTAACTAGTACTGCTGTATGCTACAGAAACCTTGAGGAAGGTAGAGATGATGGATATGAAGTGCCTGAGATGGGTGGTACGATGCACACTGTAGGACAGATTAAATGAAGACATAAGAGCCAAAGTAGCTCCAATTGCAGAAAAGATCAAAGAGAACAGAATTACGATGGTTTGGGCACATGTATAAAAAAACAGAAGACAATCTGGTGAAGATAATTTGAGACAGACAGGAAGAAGGCAAGAGGAAACAAGAGTGTTCAGCAAAGAGGTGGATCAATTCTGTGATGGAAGACCTGTGACAGGCATGAGTGTTGAAGAAGGCAGGAGAGTGGCACTGAATAGAGAGAGATGGCGACAGGTGATATGGCACCCCAACCTCATGTAGAAAATGGGAAAAAGGAGGTTGAAGATGATGTGAGGTTTTGAATTTGGTGTAGGTTATTGATGTATATATTATGAGTAGGACTTTCTGTGCTGAAAAGAGATGGCCAGATTAGGGAGTTGTATCTAAGGAAAGGAGGAAAGTAGATTTTTGTAGAGGACTTGGTTTGAGTGTAGGGTGAGCAAAGTGGGCCACACCTCCCACTAATGTGGGAGTCAATCAGTCGAGGCTATCTCAAACCCAGTGGTTCTGCACACAATGCCTTATAAAGTTAAAGAGATGGCCTGAGGCATACTTTTGTTGTAGCTATTAAGACAGAAACCAAAAAATGAAGGTACACCACTGTAAACTAGTGATAAGGCAAACCGAGCAAAATGAAGGCAGTACAAGTGCACTGATGTATCATTGGATGCTCAAGGATGCTTAAACATGAAAGCAGCCTACAGAGAAAAATGCAGTTAAGCAATTTATGCCCTCTGTACATTCAGTTGTTGCTGTGGCAATGTTCTTCATACTCTGTGAAATAGGGAGCAAAAACAGTGATGAAAATGACCTATATTTAGAGCAGTAAAGAAGCAGAGAGGAGTCCATTTTAGTTGCCTTTAAATGCTGGTGTATAATGTTTCCCTTCACTAATGGGGCATGTCAGGCTTTAAAACAGCTTCTCCCCTGCTCTTGAATTACTCCTATTCTATAGTATTATGGAAGGCACTCAAAGTATTTAGAGCAGTAAAAAGGCAGAGAGGAGCAAATTGCAAGTACCTCTGAATGGTAGTGTAACTTTTCCCATCATTGATGGGGGCATGTTAGACTTTAAAGCACCTTCTCCTCTGGATTTAAATTCTTCCTATTTGGTAGTAGCATGGATGGCAGTCTAATAGGAACAACTAGAGGAGAGAGTCACATCCAAACCATGCATCCAGGGGTAAAGGACTAAGGTGCATATGTTCATTGTGTTACCCTGCTGCAGTCATCACACTTGGGTTATCCTGTCGTCAGGCGGTCCCGCAGTCGGACAGATTTCCAAAGTCTTGGTCCGATGTCGGTTGCTGTCGCCTCATCCCTGATGTCAGTGCGCCAGGGGTACATATACTGCAACTGACACCATTTTCTCCAGTCTTTCTTGCCGCGCGGTGCCCGAAGCAGAAGCAGTTCGCAAGTGCCAGTCGGCCGACTCCTGAGATTTTCGAATTCGAATTTCAGACCGAAGTCTTCTGTAAAGCTAAGTACCCCATTGGGGAAACTTTTCTTGCCTCAGACCGATGTCAGAAAAAGTTAACAATTGTATTTCTTGTGGGAAGCAAATACCTCATAAGGATTTTCATTCTTATTGCATACCTTGCCTAGGCCCTGATCACAACGTCACTTCTTGTCGTTTTTGTGCTAGATTTAATAAACGTACTATTAAAAGACTATCTGATTTCACACAACACTTTTTTGGTAGAAAATTTAATTATAACATGCCGTCAGAGCTACCGACTACCAGCGTGCACAAAAAGCGCAGGGACAAGGACCAACAGCCCAGGCCTAACCCCGATTCCGAGGCCTCGGTTGATCCGGTCTCCGGTTATCAGTGAGGCTCTGAAGCAGCCTCTGACTACCGCAGTTCTGGAACCCGAGACCGCTACAGATTTTTTGCCAGAATGTACTAGGCCGATGCAGCCTTTTACTTCAGGCCCTTCCGACGATTTACCTTCCAAGGACGTCGGTGCTTCTGAAATGCCATCGGTTTCTGAAGGCGTTTTCAGACCGACTACTCTTACAGTCAAAGCGTTTTCCAAGTTGAAGACTCCTTCTAAATCGAAAAAGGCTTCACTTCAGTCTCCTGTTCAAGGCCCTATGCCTAAGAAACAGATGCTCAAGATGGCTGAAGATTTGATTTCTCTTATCAGGGGTTCTCAGCCTCCTCCTGACAAAAGGTCTAGACAAGAGGAAGATTCTGCTTCCTCTGAACAACTGTCTATTTCTTCGGATTCCTCTGAGGACCAAGACTATTCCTTCTCCTTATGAAGATTCTGATGCTGAGGATTCTATTCCCTCAGCTTCCCCTCCAGAAGATTACTCTTTTGGGGAAACTTTACACACTATGAGGGAACATTTTCACTGGGAAGGTCAGGATTAGTCTGATTCCAAGAAAAGGCTCAGAGAGTTTCTTTTACTCCCCCAACACAGACCTCTAGCCATCCCTCCTATTTTGGACATTGTGGATGATGTCTATTTAGAATCCAGTTTCAACCCTGACTCTCTACCTCCTGCCCCGGCCAAGCCTGACAGATACTACAGAGTACCTGATTCCCATAAATTCCTTTACAAAAGCCCAGTAGCTGACCCAGAGACGATCTCCCAGGGTCCCAAGGGGGCTAAGGCTTCCATGGCTAAAAATCCAGTACCTTCTGAAAGGGATTCAAGAGCACTAGACAGATGGGGGAAAAAGGTTTACACCTCAGCCACTTTAGCTATGAGAGCACTAAACTGTCAATTTCATATGCTTAAGTATCAGCAATTTCTGATCTCTCAGTTAAAACAAAAGATAACCACCCTCCCTCAACAATCTGAATTGAAAGAAGTACAGGATTTGTTGCACGCCACCGAGCAGGTGGGCAAACATACCTTACAATGTGATAAAAGCACACAAAGTTTGGTTGTGTTAAACTGGTAGAAGTATAATGCATAAACCCAGCAATCTTTACTAATGTCTAGAACACTGAATGGACTGAAAAAGTGACAGTAAATGAAAAAAAAGTTTTATTTGTATTAATGTTTATATAAAAGTTTTTTGATGTCAATTGCATGTTATGTTTTATGAGTATGGAGTAGTTCTGGATAGTATGCATTTGGAGGTATTTTAAAGGTGAGATGGGTCAGGAGAAAAGGTTTTAGTCATTTGCCCACTGAGACTTAAGCAAACTCACTTCACCAGACAGTGCACTTGGGCCGTCCCTGAAAAGGGACATTTGCATCCAGTGGGCAATCTTAAGCTGTTAACAAGTGTGTTGCATAAATGTTTGAATTACTGCACTTTTCTCATACCTGCTAATTATTACTTCACAATATTGTATTTGACCTATGAATCCCAGTATGTGTCTTGTAGTTTTATGGATTGCCAGACACATTTTCAGTAAATGTGATCTTCAAGTGTTACTCATGCTAACTCTTTGCGGTGTGAGACTATTTTGTTTTGTTTAGCAAGTGGCTGTCAGTGTTTTTGCTTTAAAATTTGAAATAAAAAAAATATATTAAATCCAAATCTCTGCAGTCATTTTAATAGTGAAAAAAAAAAAACAAAATAGTATGCACACTGAAAACTCTAAAGAGTGTTTATGTTAGCCGAAGAGAGACAGGCAAATAATCTGATATTGGTATGGCTGTGGGGGGAGGGGTTGGTGCATTACCATGCCTAGGGCCTCATTTGGCCATGATCTGGATGATGTTATATCCTTTAGACTGATAGTTGGCAGTACTCTTAATTTTTGAAATGTACCGATGAGCATAATGCTAGACTTGCTGGCATTAATAATTAGCTTGTTTTGTTTTATCCAGGAGCAGAAAGAGGAGAACTTGGTTTGTAAGTTATATTGGAGGGTTGAGTGTATTTTATTAGATTCTAGGAGTAAGATGTCGTCAATGCAAATAAATAAGTTCAGATATGGGAGTTTTTAAGAGAGGTCATTTATGAAGATGGAGAAGAGAGGCTGTAAGACTGAGCCATGTGGAACTCAAGTGTTTGAGGTTCCATGACTAGAGAGAGAGAATTCCAGTTGGTGATGCTTATCTGCCAGCACTGTGGGTACACCCTACAGGGCTAGTAGGTAAAGATCACATACTGCTACCTTTTCAACAGCATCCAGCAGTGGTGACCCATATGCGCCATGGCATGGCTGCCTAAGCAGACATAGCCAGTGTGACAATCAGGCACATGGGCCAGGCATTCATGATGTGGTTCACCTTTGCCACTAGTTGTTGATGCCAGTGATCAGGGATGTTCATGGCCGGTGGTATTCCCACCGGGAGTACCACAACACCCTCCAAGGACATACATACAGAGCTGCAGGAGTGTATTCCCACAAAACCTGTACTGAGAAAATACCCAATTCATGAGGACATCTACCCCCCCCCCCAGGAAGCACTACCACATCAATGCCCAGCATACCATGTTCCCCCAGTCTCCTGGCTCTGTCACATACTCAGTGTGCCCCTTGCTGTCACTATGCCTTTCCCCACCACTGAATATGATGACTTCACTGTTGTGTTATTTGAGTAGGTAATGCCTGATGCACAGCATGTCTGATCATTACACTGTACAGCATAACCTGGATGTTGTATTGCATACTTATTTTTTATTCTTTGTTGTGTGTAATCTGATCCATAGTTGTTGCCTAAACATCACCTTTTTGCCAGTGCCACAACATATTGTGTCCATCTCTGCTTCAGATGGTCTCTCCACGCAGCTGGTTCTCATGACTTTTCCTTCACCAGCATGTCTTCTTCCACTGATTTCAGTCTGTCTGGTCCCCTGATGGCAGTCCCCATCTGCACACTACCAAGTTGTGCAGAACTCCACACACTGCAGGTAACTTGCTTTTGGTCTCCACAGCATACTGCAGTCCACCACCCAAGAAATCTAGGCAGTGGAAGGGAGCTCATCATTGTGAAACATTTTTGATGTTGTTACAAGTCTGCAACAAAGCTAGCCACCCGGTGGTGTAAACATTGGCTCTAGAATATTGTTACTGTTGGTGACACCCCAACCCCATGTGCAAAAAAGGGAAAAAGGGGTTGAGGATGGATGATGAATTACAAGTCTGCAACAGTGCAGTGTTGTATTACATTTCAACCATGCTTTGTAGATTGCATATCAGTATCATGCTACATGACTTCACGCATAGCTGGCATCAATAGTAAGAGATTTATATGTGAACCTACCTCTCATCACAAATCACTGATAGATGTCAGACACGTGCCAGATGTGGAATCATGTGAACTGCCTGGATGATGCACAGACATGCTGTATGAAATACTCTCTACATTGCAGACCACCTTGCAGTTGATGGAGTAGAAACCTCTTCTAGTTGATGTACTGGTTATGTCGGTCCTTGATGGCATTGTTGCTACAGTCAGCGGCCCCTAGAACCACTAGAAAACAGACTGCTACACAGAATGTCCATGTAGTACTGTTTCTTTCCTCTGTGATCTTTTTGAACCACATTTGCCCATCTGCGTGCTGCAACATAACATCAAGGAACTGGTGTGGTATTCATAAGACAGATACCTGGGATAAGCCCACTGGTTCCCCCTGATGGTGGCTTTATGGTCCCTGTAGCAAGGATAGTCAGGGCTACATATTCCTCAAAATCCACCGGAATCAGTAGTATTCCATACATTCCATGGGATTCCTTATGATGGCATGTGACTACAAGCTCCTGTATGATGTCAAAATTCCTGTAATAGTGTTCAGCTATGTCCTTGTCATGGGAGATGATTGTATGCTAGGTGTGGTTGGATCCTTCTACAATGTGGAAGTCAACTGCATGTACCATTGTGGATGTTGGCTGTGAGAATGGCCTCTAACATGTATTGTTTTGCTAGTATGACTGATTCTCCTAGCATCTTAGTGCAGTATATGCTTCTGTCCATCAAGAAATCACACTGTACAAACTAGCTAGCAACCATGACTTGTGGGATTTTTATACGTTTCTGAATCATTCTGCCATGTTTTTGCCCCCATTTGCATTCACAGCTGGGTTCATTACCATAACATTGTTCACTTCCGTATTATTGTACATTCATTAGCATATGCTTTTGACCGTGTAATTTTTGCCAGGTAAGTTTGATGGCACTATCTGTGTTTCTGAATTGTCTTTCATTGTGCGGTTTTACGTAGTGTAGTTATTTGTTTCAGAATCCTGGGCTTGGTATGTCAACTTTTCAAGTAACCTGTCACCTATGAAGTAACACTGTGGTGTTAAGGACCATCAGTTGTATGTTAGCATTTTTATTATACTAGATTTTAGTGAATGATTTGAAAAATCTGCTAGATGTGCAGTTCATACTAATAGTCACTATATTTTTGTATCAGAGTAGCAGAACGAGAATAAATGCAGCAGAATGCAGACTCCACATGGATATTTTTTTATGCCCCAAACTAACCTTTTTGCCCTATACCACCACTTCATTCTTCTTTAGCTTTGTTCTGTGCTGCCATCTATATGTGACTTCCTTTATAGCTTTTCTTATCTTTGAACTCACTATGATAGCAAGATTTGTCCACTGGGCCCAACAGACTGTGGGTACCGTCAGAAAGAAATGAGAGTAGAAGTTTAGAGCTCTTATTTCATGTATACTTGGGCTTTTACTCCATTCCAAAATAAGGCCCTCCCATCAATTAATTCCATCTACTGCCTGACTTCCTGTTAGCACATATCCTGTTATTGGGGCTTCAGTGATTTTCCTTTGCTTTCCATTTAATATCCCCTCCCCCAGTCAGTTTGTCTGTACAGATTTGCACTGATATGAAAGCTGAAATCCCAGTACATTGTGGCATGTGTAGTGACATAAAGATGCAGATCAGTACACATGCTCTAATCTAAACAGCAGCACAGTTTTCTACCTAGAATAGCTTATTGAAGGTTTGGAGAAATCCATGCCGTATGTACCGTACAGTGTGCCAAATTTCCACTGATCTCTTCACTCATCTACCTATTATGTACTAATTGTTAAGGACATCACAAAAGTGTCTGCATCTTTTGATAGAAATCTGTGGCGCATTTTTCTTAACAGATCATTGACTGTGAAAATGTATGTGTGCTTTATATTGTGAAAGTATATCTTTTTAATTGTTTTTAATCTTTGTGAAAAGCAGTGAAAAACTTTCTGGTTAAGGATGTCATAATAGCTGTTTTCTTTCTCATTAAAGTAAGTTGTAGCTTTAGCTAATTATGTCCTCCCTCTTATTAGATGTTTGTGTGCCCCCTCCAGATTTCTAAGGTATATTAGGCTGAGACTGGCAGTTAGTGGCATAGTGACTCCATATTTTCACCATTGTTCTCACCACAACCATCATCTGGTTAGTAGTACAAATATAACTGTACCTATTTAATTGAATGACTTGATTTATTTGATGACTAACAAGTGGGCTGATCCAGGGACCCTTTTCAGCCATTATACAAGCATGTAGTTTTCTTTCGGCTTTTCCCGGTTAGGGGTCGCCACAGCAGAGCTCCGATCCACTGTTGATTGGCAGTGGATTTTTATGGTGCCGAGTTGCCAGCCCGGCACCCAACCTTCAAAGAAGGCAGACCCATTCACGCATGCACCTACCTGCATGTCTTTAAACATCATTCAACTGCGGGGAGGACATGCAGACTCCACACAGAAGGCACTCCAGCCGAGAATCAAACGGGAGAACATCTTGCTGTGAGGCGACAACGCTAACCGCTGCACCACCGTGGCCACAGCCATTATACAAGTATAGTGATAGAAAATACAGTTTATTTGCAAGTATTTGTATAAATAAATATCTTTCTACAATTGTACAGTGTTGCAGAGTATAAAAGACACTGACAGATATTACAGAAGGTTTACAGAATCAAAACATGCAGAGTTGCTATAAAAAAAGCTTTGGCAAATAATATAACTGTCTAGAGAATCATATGTAGTTAATACTTTCATTATTATGCATGATAGTAGTTATAAAATGGATATGGATTATTTACAAATATTAGAATAAATATATATATAGATAAATAACTCTGGCAGCAACTAAATTTGGGACTTTTAGGAGTTAGCTAAAGTAGATGTGTTGGAGCTTTAAATGGGTGTTAAGCCAGATGGGATTACTTTTTATCAGTAAAGCAATTACAGCTGTAGCTGTCTTGTAGATGAGTTGAAAGTCTATTGATAAACTGTGGGTAGAGAGCTTCTTTATGACTCTTGAGTCCAGATTGCTCCAGTTGGCTGGTGCAGTTTTACTTAAGTTTTTTTTTTCATGACATGCAGAGGAAACAAGTTATTGAGTTAGGCCTTAGGTTGTATAGGGATGGTCTTATCATTAGTTTGTTTCTAAGTGTGGGTCAGGGATAGTTGTGAAAAAGTTTGAAGGTGAGTAAGGAGATTGTAAGAGAGGTAAGAACAGGGGTAGGGAGCCACTTTACTTTGCAGAAAGTCATACAATGACATTCAGACTTTAGGGCTAGATTGATAAGTCTACAAATCCTGTTTACTGCAGTTTGAATTAAATATGCTGAAGGGCTTGTTTGATTATTCTAAAATTCTAGTTTATTACAGTTTGAGTTAAACATTCAGTCTGCCAGTAATTTAGGAAAATAAGTGCAAGGTGTGGCCCAATCTAGTGATCATATTATATTGCCAGTGTTTTTTTAAATAACTTTATTTTTCTTTTTTGTGATCTCATTGTCAACATATATTGACCAAAAAAGAGTTAATGTCACCTACAGTACTTTTTATGTCTTTCATGATCGCTAACCAAATAGATATGCAAAATACATTTGGTACATGAAACAATGAAAAGAAAATGGATTAAAAAGAATCATAAAATAAGTGTCAGTACAAGTTTTTAAGAATAAAATCCATAAGTTGTTACCAATATTACTGTCTCCTTTTGCTGTACCAGTATGTTTATGCCTTTAAAAAAAATAGGTAAAAGAAACTAAGGGTGACATATATAAAGAACAACGGAATCCAACCATAGATATAACAATGTAGTCTCTTAGCTGAACTCTGAATTTTTTCCCAAGAGTTATAGAACAGAGCAACTAGAAATCAAGAACACTTGGTGTTGAAGAGATGAAATGGCATAACAAAAGAATCATGGAAGAATTTAATACAGAAGTAAAAAGAACTGTCCAAAATATAGGTTGGAATTCTGTCTGCTGTATGTATATACATTGGTCTAGTGAATAGAGAAAGTTTAGTTGATATTAATCTGTTGAAATGCCTATAGCCTCACTACAGGTGGGAGTACTTTAAAGAAATACATATTCCTTGTTTTTCTGGTATCCAAAAGTATCACAGACACACCATATACACCAGTAAAAAGTTTAATGAATGAGCAGTAAAATAAGGCAGTGACGTCCAATAGCAAAGCTTTCGAGACAAGCTCTTTTTCAATGCTTCAACACTGAATTGCCATTAAAACCTCTTATGTATAGTAAGCAACAAACAAAATTCAAACAGGTAGCCAATGACACAACAATGTCGATTAAACAATGAAACTATAATTAATTACTAAAATGATAAACATACAACCCAAACATATAAAATAGATTTGTATACAATTGTGCCTAACTTTTAAAGCAGGTTTAATACTATGTTGGAAATGAAGTCCTGGTAACATATCCACCCTGAAATAATTTATCCATTTATACTCCAATGATTCAGTTTTTTTTACTAAGTTACCACCTTTTACATCAGGAAGAACTTTCTAAAGAACCCTAAATTTAAACCTATGATTCAAACCGTTTTGGGAAATATGTTTGTATAGGGCATTAGTATCTACCCCTCTACGTATACCTGAGACGTGTGAACTAATACGTTCCTTAAGTCTCTGATTTGTTTTCCCGGTATAAAAATGGTCACAGGCCATACAATTAGCAAGATCTATTACGTTATCCCTAAAGCAAGTAGCAAATGTATTAAAAGAAAACTCGGTTTTAGTAATGGAATATATAAAAGTAAGTTCTGTATTAATCTCAGTGCAAAAAACAATTATGGTAGGGTATTGTACCTTTCTCCTTTATATTCACACAGGATTTTTAGCATGTATGTCCTTTTAACAGAGCATCTGTTCCAAATTCTTTTCTCTTTTGTAAGTACATTTTGGTTTCACACCTACAATATTCCTAATATCATTATTGGACTGTAAAATAGTCCAATTCTAAGTAATAATTAATTTAACCATATTTGTATGCCTGTTATATTTCATAATATACCTTATGCAGCTCTTTTCATTACAGTCATTATTATTTCTAGTCCTTATTAAACCATTTAAGTAAGGTTTACCAAGATTATCTCTCTGTCATTAATCACGTTCCTCTTCTCTCTTTCTATCATTTCTTCATTATATATACCCTTTAACCTTAACATCTTTAGTCATATTATCTAATTCAGAAATAAAATCTTTGTCCATGGTGTTTAATCTACTGGCTCTCAAAAACTGACCTTTCAGTACATTCTTACATATATGTCTCGGCTGCATGTTTCTAGACTGTACATAATGAATGGCCTGGACCTCTTTCCCTGTATATTTTTGTTTCAAATTTCATTTTCATTTCCCTATACATAATACAGGTGTCCAAAAAACTGATCATTTCATCTAAATGATGTACATCAGACAATAAAAAAATCAGTTTTACTTTGTAATTCAAAGACAAATGTATTTAAATCATCTACCTTACCTGCGGAAGTAAAAATATATCATCAACAAATCATTTAAAATACAATAATTTCTGATTTCTGTAGCTTTGTTGTAAATTGCTACTAAATATATGTTGTTCTTCCCATCTCGATAATACAGGATTTGCATAAGTATTTGCAACTGGGGTGCCCATTGCTGCACCCAGTTGTTGGTGAAATGTCTCCTCATTAAAGATAAAGACATTGTTAGATAATATGACTTCCAGCATAGAACATAACATCTCAATTTTAATAGCAGTGTAATCAGTGTGCAACAATAAATATTCCCTTAAATATTGTATACCATACTTATTGGGTAGGACGGTAAACAATTACTTTGTCCATAGTAACCAAAATAAATTGTGCATTTCTATTATTACTCGACCAATCTTTTAGACTTGTCAAAAAATCATTAGTATCCTTAAAACTTTTGCTAAATTTCAACAAAGGACTCAACTGTTGCTCTAAATATTTAGAGAAGGGGGTGGTTACCATTTATTACCAGATGCAATAGGCCTCATAGGTGGCCTATTAATGTTCTTAAGGTGATTTTGGTACGCCATAAATAACTGGTAATACAGGATGTGATGTATGTAAATAATTATAAAGTTCAGGCAATATTGATCCATCTATTAATAACTCCTATAACTTTTCATCCGAAAAATCAAACCATTAACATGATATTATTAACTCTCTTAAAAGTCATAGTTTCATTAAGTAATTCATGCATTAATTCATAATCACAACTTTTCCTCCCTTATCTGCTTGTTTTATCACTATATCTTGGTTAATACAAAGCTTTTTTAATACGTTTGTTTCGTCTTGGTTAAAATTATAGTACTTTAACTTTTTTTTTTTAAATACATACTATAAATGTCTTGTTCACACAGTTCTGTAAAAGCTTCTACTGCTGGTGTGCATATAGGATGATACCAGTGGATGTTTTTCATCTTGGACAGCTTGCTTGAGGTTTTGGACTTTTGGCTGTTCCTTGTTTTTCCTTATGCCTGTTCGATGATCTGCTTCGTAAATGTCTTGAAGAATTTGGCTGCAGTCTACCCATCCCTGGGGTACTTGGTTCTGTCATCTCTGCGTTATGGCCTTCTTAGCTGCTAGTATCTTTATCTGTAAGGGAGGAGCTGGGATCTGCAAGATCAGAGGGTATAACTATGTATCACAATCTCTCTTCTTTCCTGCATTTTAATGCTCATTGATGACTTAACTTTATCCCAGAATTCAATTCCAGAAACGAGTCAAAGGAAGGGCAGCTCCCTTTATAATGTGCTCTCAGTTAATAATCCCTGTAGTGGTGTTCCATCTGCAGCAGGGAAAATTCTGTTTTGACATCCAGGTAGACAGAAGATCTGGGGTAAGGGATAACCTGTGTTTGCATTTCCAGGCATATATTTGCCATTTAGAAGAAGTTGCCTTTGAGAATTATCTTAAGAGTTGAAGAAGTTGTGAATCAGAATGCTTCTGCCTGTCCCTGCTTCATTTAGGTCTATCTTGTGATAGAAGGAGTTTAACAAAAGGGAGAAGGTTAAAGTGCTCATTCTTTCATTGCTTATTTGTTTAGAAACAAATTTTATTGTCTGAATAAAAGCTGGATAAAAGGTTGGTAAAGTGTAGCTTATGCTTTCTTTTATCTATAGCTGATTTTGGCATTGAGAGAGAAGTTGAAAGTAATAAAGACTATGGGCGGGGGTAGGGCATATTACAGTTGGAGCTCTGTGAATCCTTTAAAATTGTCATTCAAATAGAGTTGAAATGTAAAGATCAGTCCCTTTTCCCACCAGGTTGGCCATGGGAATTACTCCCTGGCTAGGTTAAAAACTGGATTTACATCTATAGGGAAGATCCTAAGCACCTTCTTTGATCAGTACTGAGCAGAGGATTCGGTAAAATTTGTCAAGGTATTGGGAGGTGCCCATAGATGGAAGTTCAACTTGGCATGCTATTCCTAGGACTGTCAACAATAAATAGCATATTTACTGTTTATCTGATTCACAGTTGAGTAGTACAGATCAGGGTATGTTGCATCTAACATTGAGGCCATATCGCACAACCTCTTCGTACAATAAATCTGAACAAAGCTTAAATAATGGGGTGACAAAGGCCCAGAAATAGGGACAGATTTTAAATATTGCTGTTGTAAACTTAGAAAGATGCTAGAATAACAGGTTTTGTGTTAGCAATCATTTTCTGAAAGATATAAAGTCTAACACTCAAATCTGTACCATTATTTAATGATTTCAGTCAGTGATTTGTTGGAGAGCCACAAATTTTATGAGGAACAGACCAAAAATATGAGGCATAATCTAGACATTCTGCAAAAAATCTGGACAGTTGAGAGGTGTGATAGTCTGACCAAGAAAATGATTGCTGTGCTGGTGTAAGTCTCCTTGAAGTCTGAGAATTGTTGCCATAAGAAGTAAACAGACTAGGAAGTCATATGCATCCATCAGGGCAAAGGGCATAGTGTACCCCTCTTGATCCTCTTATAGAGTAGGCATACCATAAAAATGATAAAATCAGCCAGTACCAGCTTTCTAGTGTTTTGAAGGGGATCAGTATGGGGAGACCATGAAAAACATATAAAAGTTTGGAGTATGGGACTATTTTGAGCTCAAGTGCTAGATTCCAGCACTCCCATTCTGAAATGTATCAGGTAAAAATTGTCTTCTTGACTGAGTTGAATATTTGATATTTTCATCTGTGGGAGTTATAGCCGAAGGGATACCCAGGTAAGTGAACAAAGAGGGATTCTGTATAAAGTTGCATGCAACAGTGTCATCTGAAGATGGAGCAAATTATATGCAGTTAGAGTGAACTTGGCGGGATTAACTTTATAAGCAGAGAAAAGCTGCCAAGTCACCAGGATTTCCCATGCAACAGAGTGAGTATTATGAGGTTGTTTTGGAAAAACCACTGCATCGTTGGTAAACAGTGCCACCCCACTACTGTCAGTGTCCCCCACTTAACCAACTGCTTGTGGAAAGCAACTTCCTTCTCGGGGTTTCACCTAAGGGTTCAATGGCTAAAACAAAAAGTAAGGGTGCTATGGGGCATCCTTGTCGAAACCCTTTACTGGTGGTCAGTGAATTAGATATATGGTCCTACATGAACTGTTACTGTGGACCCTTCATACAGGGTTTGAACTAAGTTTATATATGATTGTGGAAAGTTAAAGATCATTAATACTTGTATTAATTATGATCAATTTACATTGTTGAAGGCTTTCTCTAAGTCAACTAGAAATCACACCTTAGGAGTTGTAGACAAATGTCTTTCAAGCCATTGGGCTGCTCTTAAAATGTGACAATTAGAGGAATATCCTTTAACAAAACATGCCTGATTCGGGTGCATTAGAGTTGAAGGGCATTCCAGTCAGATAACTGTATAGATTTTGCTGTCTACATTAAGTGAAGAAATAGGCCTGTAGCTTGATAGCAGACTCTGGTCTTTGCCCAGTTTTAGATTTAGAGGTAAGAAGGGAACCTTCATAATAGAACGACAAGCGAGCCCCCAACTGCCACCTTACAGGTCTTCCATAACAAGTCATGAGTTAAAGAGGGAAGTGATTTATAGACCTCTGGTAGAATGCCATCTGTTCCTGGAACTTTACCTGACGTTAAACATGTAATTGCCTTGAGAAGTACCTTTTTCTGTATGGGATGACTCAGTTGTTAGTGATCTAGTGGGTGCTTGAGAAGTGTTAGCAAATTTCCATTTTGAATAGGTTTTATGGAACCTACATGAGTTTGAGAAACCCTGTGCTTATCATAGTAATATGACTAGAACCGATATGACAATATTAAGAGATGAGAGTTGAATGGAGCCTTCTGTCTCCCTTGGTACCACTGGCCTATAAGAAGTCAGTATCTGCTTACATATTTGCTTGCTAGCCTGGAGAATACACAAGGGTAGACTTAATAGTATTGCAGACAAAGTCTATCCAGGGTCATTTCAGTTTTTATATGATATATTGAATTTTAGCTTTACGTTACCTTACCTACATTAAGAGATTCGGGGTCATAGTCAATTTGGGGGTTGGTTGTTAACTGAAGGTATTGTTTCTGCAGGTCATTTAACTCTAGATTCTATTTCTACCATAAACCCGAAGCCCAGGACTGCATCCGAGCATGTAGAAATCCCTTAAAAGTGTCCCATAGAAAATGGAATGGGTACTTTTTTGCTTGTGGATTAAAAAAAAAAAAAAAAACTGCTGCTGGGAGACCTCTGATAGAATCTGGTAGTCTAGTGTAGCACAGAAAAAGTCTCCAAGCTTTGGGAAGGAGAGTGGTCTGGAAGATGACACTGTAGTCTATAATGATCCGAGTAAGGATAAGGGATCACTGCATAAGAAGGAGAGGGTTCAGGTAAAATGGTATCAGTATATAGCTAAACATTTCTAGTGGATGTGGTAAAGTGTGGGGAGTAATGCATAAATTGCCTGGGAAACACAGAATCTTCCACCAAAAGATCACAGGTTGGTAAAGTATGCACAAATACAAGGCAAAAGTAAAACAAAAAGCTCAGCATACACCACGGCAGAAATATAAACTTTAATAAATAAAAGATGCACAAAAAGGTAAGCACTTTCACTGCTATGCAAGCAACTTCTTCAGACCTAACTCAAGCCATTAACCGTTCCTTATTTCAAACATGAAAGAGCCAATCAAATACAACTTTCAATCAGCAATCAGGCTGATAAATCACAATGTAAAAGCTACAAACACAGTTATAAACTCTTAAAACAGTCCTAGTAAATACAAAAAATATAACAGCATAAAATGTGATCTATGTATGTTGAAAACACAAAATCTAAAATAGAAGTAAATCATTAATATGACTAAAAAGACATAGCACATTCAATGTTTCAAGGGGCGAGATTTCAAAAGGGGTTTAAGGGACACATGCTCATTTAATACCAGGAAACCTGTCTGCTTCTAATCATATAATCCACTTTTGATCACGTGTTTTGTTGAAATTCCTAAAATCACCCCTTCTAACAGTAACCACCAGAACTTCTAAAGCTAAAAAATTAAAAGGGTTTCTCTCCTTTCTCAAGAACATGCTGCACAATTGCACTTCTACACTTCTTGTTCTTTACATCATTAACATGTTCTAAAATACATTCTTTAAAATGCCTATTCGTCTTCCCTATATAATAGGCATAACACACAACACAGTATGAAAAATAAATCAAGTTTTTTGTCTTGCAATCAGCATATAGTGACATTTCTAAGACAAAATCTTCTGTGGGGTGTACAAAATGATTACGTGAATGAATAAACTTAAGCTCTTCACTGTCTACATAGAAAAGTCCCTTCTCTCTGTGACAGTGATGTGTATCCTCTACTAGCATTTTTTAACATAACTGTCTCTTCAAGGATTTACAATTCTTAGAACTAAAATCAGGTTAATTATTAATCAAGCATCTCACCCTTTCATCAGTATTTAATATGCCCCAATTCTTTACAATGTCGCTAATAGTATTAACATTACTAGTGTAAGTTAAGGTTACCCTGGTTGCCTTTCTCCATTTCTGTTCACCCCCATACTATGGGTATGCCCACTATTATCAGAAAAATAGGGATGCACCCTCGTATCTTGTTGAAGGAAAGCTTCTCTAATAAGGTTAGCAACTTCATTCTCTCTGTATCCCCTCTGTATAAATTCAGTCCTCAAATCAGACAATGCTGACATCATGTCCACCTCATTATTGTGTAACCTCATTACCCCAAGTGCTTGCCCCTTAACTACATTTCTGTGTAGGTGGCGGGGATGTATACTATTCTTGTGCAAGAGAACATTCTTCTTGCATTTCTTCTTAAAAATAGAGGTTCTAACCTCACCAGACAAACTCATTGTGATCTTTATTCTAAAAAGTCAATTGTAAAAATTGTAAAGTGTAATTATAACTAAACTTTAAAAATGGTGCGGTTGAATGTAAGTACCCAACAAACTGGCCCACTGTTGGGCCCTCCCACAAAATAAAATCATCATCCACAAATCTTTGGTACGTCAAAATACGTCCACTGAACTCATTATTCCTGATCACATTCTCATGTTCCCACTGTGCCAAAGCCAGGATGGCATAGCTATTGGCACAAGCTGTGCCCATAGCTACGCTAGCCTTCTGTAGAAAATAAATTTCATTAAAAATGAAAACATTTTCTAATAATTCTAACGAGGTACAAACTAAGTCAATATTCTTGGCACTCGAAGTGTCTCTCAAGAGGAGAGTCCTAATATTCTCTGTGCCCCATTCATTTGGAATAACCGTAAAGAAAAATGAAACATCAAGAGTTAAAAAGCCCAAATCTCCATCTCCATCATCATTCGTCATTACTGGAAATAGATCATTTAAAACATTTTTTGTGTCCTTCAGCACTGTCTCAGTCCTCTCCACAACGGGGCATAGAATCTTTTCCACATATATAGAAAGTAGTTTAGTGGCCCAACCTCTACTCGATAATATTGGACGCATGGATGGATTATGGATATTTTTGTGAACCTTGGGGAGACCATAGAGTATAGATTCAACCAAAAATATCTAAACATATCCTCAGTGATTACATTAGTCATCAGCATGTCAAACAGGAAAAAGGCTAGTCTTTCTATAATCCCATCAACTTGTACTGTGGGTAAATGAATACATGTCTCAGCATCGCTCAGTAATTCATTCATACATTCTAAATAGTGACTCTTATCTAAATTAACTATACTACCCACCTTGTCAGAGTGGCGTATTTCTATAGAGGACAGCTCTTTCAACTGTCGTAGTGCAATGCACTCACCTTCAGTCAAATTAAAAAAAACTGCCTTTCCATCATTTATTAAATACTTGTCAAATTTCCCTTTCATGAACAGAAGCAAACATTTCTACAACAGGGTCAGTAGCAGGAACAAATGTGCTCGGCTTCCTAAAACATTCTCATGTGCTAACAGATTCAGAAAACTGCAATCTCAAAGACAAGTTATGCGCAAACAACTTTAGGTCAAAAAATTGACCTCTGAAATATCTGAAAACTGCATTGGAATAAAAGATAAGCCTTTATTTAAAAGGCTGTATTGTTCTGCAGTTAAAGTCAGTGAAGACAAATTAATGACTGTTTCATGTTACCTTTTTCTGCGTTTCTACAGACGGATTCCTCTGTTGCAATCGTCTTCGCCTTGATCGACTCCTCAACCTGTTCTTGTAGTCCAGTGGTAAAGGGAGAGGATTCGATAGGGAAAATGTGTTTGGTGTTCAACACTATTGTGATTCTGTTTTCCCACTAAACTGGAGCCTACTCCATTCATCATTGTCGCTGTTGCTTCCTTACTATTGTTGCTCACTTCCTGTGTCCCGTTTAAAGGTATAGAGCTCCTACAAAGGGTTCGTGGTTAACTGCTGTTCAACGGAATCTGAATGGCATGCTTTGGCAGCTGCATCTTTCCGTACTGTTCCTTCCTCAAGCGTGTTATCAGGGACTTGGATTTCATTTGAAACAATATTAATTTCTTCAACTGACTGTAAATCTGTGCTGGCTGGATCTGTGAATTTTGGTCATGATAAACACATACCAATCACCAAAGTCTTTAAGATAATGCTGCAGCTTCTTACACTTGACATCCTGTAATCTCCACTCGAAGCCCTGTACATTCTTTAAAAGTATTTCATCATTCTTACCAACAACTTCAGAGAAGAAATTACTAAAGATAAAATATCACAGCTTCTTAATCTCTTTAGACAGAGCTTCCTCCGTGGGTTTAAACAACTCGACCAACAAATGCATGTAGTCAAACCCCAATCTCAAATTCAAGGTCTGCCATTGTTTTAAGAGGTCCGGGTATGTGTCCCCATACATTGGCATTTTCAAGACCCGTACACCTCTAGGAGTAACTTTAAAAGCCAATGCTGCTTCTAAGTGAAGCCTTTGCCATTAGATCCTTTTAAATTTATATAATTTATTCTCCAACTCTCAGAAGCACATAATAAAGTTATGCTGTACCTCTATATTCTCAAAAGCTGCAGTTCCATTAGTTTCATAAGGACAGTTAAAGGATTAGCTTCAGAAAACAACAGTTCTGTAAGCATTCTGACTGATAATTCACCACGCCAGGGTTGTAATCTAATTCTACTAAAATGCCTTCAGCCATGTCCAACCCAAGAAACTAAAACAAATGTATATTCCACCAAAAGATCACAGCTTGGTAAAGTATGCACTGTAGCACAAATACACTCCAAAAGAATCTTGTGCCCCTCTATGTAAAAATCAAGTTTGTAATCCAGGTTTTAATTAACTTGGTTGAGGAGGTTAATGTCAGTGGTCTAGTTACAGTAGTATGTCAAGGATTTATAACACAATTAATATCACCCATTAGAATAAGGAAGCCTTTCATCTTATCTTATATATAGTGAAGGAATTTCCTCAATGATCCCAATCCAGCAGTAGGATGGATATAAACTGTTGTGATTATTCTATTATCCACTTTTAAAATTACCCAAGCTTCATTACCTGGAAGTGAGAAACTGCTCATAATGGTAGTTTTGGAGTGTTGCTTTTTAATTAGCACAGTTACCCCTTTGTGTTTCGTCATTAGGTGTACTCGTGCAGCTGCTATCATAACCCATTGACGAAAGTTTTAAAAGTTCATATTGGAGTAAGTGGACCTCCTGAAGAGCTAAACTATTGGTGTTATGTAGTCTGACCGATGTATGGGGTCTGACTTTGAACTGAGGAGTTAATGCTGTTTACATTAAGGCTAAGTAACTTCAACACAAAACAGGCATCTGTGCCTCCCAGTAAGAGGACCACTTCCAAGATAAATCAACTGATACTGGCTCCTGAAATAGAAGGGGAGAAAGACTGGTGTTAGATAAACATCCACAACTGTAAGCCATGTCCTTAATAAAATGTATAAAGAGAATAAACTAATGCATGCATATCTACATACACTAAACTGTAAACAAACAGTTAATTCTAAGACTATAGCTATTTACAGAACAGCTGCACTAAATGTAGGAAACAAATCCCTCAGAGGTTTTTCCACAACTTATGTCTACTGTTTGGCCTGTGCCCAGTGAACAGCATATGCAGTTGTCCCTGAAGTACTTTGTTTAACCAGTGTATCATTAAACATACGATACAATCTCTACAGGAGTCATCTCTAAAGAACACTTGCATCTGGTTTTGGTTCACTGTGGTGTCCACCTGTTCTTCCTCTGAGTTCTTTTATAAAAAGAAGAAACTCTTGAGGAAGGACCCATAGGAAACAAAATTTTGGGAAGCAGATGCTAACACATTTGGATCCCCTTTGTTCCCCTTCCAGGTTTGAGAGCAATAATGATTGCAATGCTCCATTGCAGCTCATCTGTTTGGCACTTGCCATAGCTAAGCCCTGTAGCCTGATCTCACACAAGGTTATCACACCTGTGCTATTCTTTATATCCTTACGAGCCAAAATTCTGAGCTAGTCTTGCAATCATTGTAGAGGCCGCAGCTGTTAATACATGTTATTAGCAGTATCCCTACACTGTTGATACAGGAGAAAATGGAAATAAACTATATCATTATCTTGTCACACCAAGGCATCACAAATGAACAGCAAACTGAAAAGTAGCCCCAAAGTACTGAAGCCCAAATGGTCATTGACCAGCTCTCAGCTCCCCCGACCCCCACCCAAGCCCTTGTATAAGAGTGCTTCAGGCTGGCTTAAGACTTCGTGAATTTTTTAAAATCCAGGTGGTCAACCTCTGAAGAAGCTTCAGTGTCAAGAGTGCACTCTGCCAAAAGAAGAAGAGAGTCTTCTTCCGAGAACGATTCATATATCTTAAACTCAGAGGTGTAGAAATCGGCATATACGAATCAAATGTTTCCAGCCTCCTGTTTATAGCTGACACTGAGAACACCCTTTTTACAGCTTCCCCATTTAAGAATGTTTCTTTTGGGGGTAATTTTGAAGGATGAAGAAGACATTCAAATGGAAGGCTGAGAAGTTCTGCAAATCTCAGATTAGATGCAGACATTTTCTGAGCCTCCCAGAACTCGTAAGCACTAAATAAACTGCAAATTACTACAGCACTCTACTTTCCTCACTTGTCAAGAGGATAACAGTTCTTAGTACTGAAATTAATAAGCACTTATCCAGGCATGTCCATGGGTCATCTCCCGTTTTTTTTTCTCCTGTCCACCTGATGAATCTGGGGATCTTGGGCCAATGTAGCAATTGGGTCATGTACACTGACAACCCTCTCCTCCTACCACCCAAAACTACAACCTGTGAGAGATGCATTTATATAGCCAAACTGGAAGCCAAGCTCTCTCCAGCCAAGACTGGACTAGACAGTCAAGAGGAGAAGGTTAACACTTGCACCACACTACACTCATCTCATAGTCCTTCAAAACCCACATTACCGAAACCTACACATAGAAACACAAAGCACACACTCACATTCACGGAGACTCTCAAAAATCTGCCCACGCAATGGAGACCTCCCAAGCTGAAACGTAGACACCCACCACCCCCCAACACTACCCAAATGAGACACAGCCCACAAAGTCAGTGTGCCACTCAACCTCAGCTCATAAGGCAAAACAACATACCCAACACACTAGTCATAGGTGACTCTATAGTCAGGCACACTGATGTCCCACTCACCAGGCTAAGCAAGGAGAAAGTTACTGTTAGCTGCCTGTCAGGTGCCAGGATCCGACACATAATGCACGCACTCATGTCACTCCACAACAAGTACAAATATGACTCTGTCCTTGTCCATGTTGGAGTGAATGACCTAAGACGTACCTCCCTGGACTACATGAAAAGAGACATGGAGGAGCTCTCGGATCTTGTAGCCCAGGCAGGTATGACCCTAGCCCTGGGTAGCATCCTGCCATTGCCCAGAATAATATCACAGTACAAGGACAAAATGATTGACTTCAAAAATTGGCTAAGCTTCTCGTCTCATTATAAGGGGATTCATTATCTGTCTGCCTGGGACGACATGGTCGACAGGCCATGATGCTTTGCTAGAGATGGCCTGCACCTGTTGCCTCTGGGATTCCGGATAATGGCTTAGGCTCTTGCCACCTCTATAGTGCCTTTTTTTAGGCAAGGTTCAAATGCTAAATTCACCACCTTAACAGGTACAAGTAAGCAAAATCTGAGGGTAATGCTACTCAATGCTAGAAGTCTAAACCTCAAAATGCACTCACTCGAGGCACTCCTTAAAATGGAGAACATCAACACCTGTGCAGTGACAGAGACCTGATTCAAGGCTCCAGAGAGCATCCCTGCATTACCAGGCTGTAATTCATACCACACCTTTCGACCACCTAACGTGGATTGAAACACTAAAGGTGGATGCATGTCAATATTAATTAAGGATATCCACACATCCAGGCTAGTTGCTCAACATAATGCATCCAAAATTATCCAAATGCAACTAACACTGGGCGAGACTGCAATCCAGGTTGTAGCCTGTTACAGATCCCCTACCATGCCCCAGGATTCCCACTCTTCATTTAAGATACTGGAAAATATTAAGGTACAACCGAATACCTTAATTATGGGTGATTTCAACTACCCCACCATCAACTGCGAAAACTACTTCTGTACCAACTCATTCGTGCAACGTTTTCTGGACTTCATAAATTCCAACGCCTTGGATCAGCTTGTCCACACCCCCACCAGAGGCAGCAGTATCCTGGACCTGGTCATTACCAATATGGGTAACCGGTGTTCCATGCCATAGGTCAACTCCTCACTGGTCAGATCCGACCACAAGCTAATTACCCTAGACATCCATATCCCACCCCCACCCTCCATTAAGGAAACCACTGTCAAAAACTACTCCAAAGCCAACTTCATGCTTCTAAAGACAGCAGTGGCAAACTTCACGACACCCATGCAGATGGAAAATAGAGGTACGACTGCTGATTCTTACACAGATGCACTGTATAAGCACATACACGAGTGCATGGATCATGACATCCCCAACAGAACCAAGATGCTATCCTCCAAAAAAAAAGTCAATCTGGTGGTCCCCTGCCATAAACAAACTATACAACAGAAGGAAGAAGCTGTTTTAAAAAAGAGTAAAATCCCAAGATTGGAGGAACTCCCTGGTCAGCCTCAGCAAGAAGCTGAGATCCCTCATAAAATCCTCCAAAGCCAGTTATGAAAATAAAATTGCCACCAATTCCAAATATAACCACAAAGCATTCTACAGCTTTGTCAAGAATCTCAATGGCAACACTCAGATCTTCTCTGAGCTACAGCACAATGGCACTAAATATACAGAAACAACCAATATTGCCAACATCCTGGCAGATAGGTTCAGTGCTAACTTTACCCCTCTCACCCTCCAATGGGCCCATCTTAATACAGGAAGAATGCAAAGCCCCTGTAGTCACGGATGACCAAGTAAAGACCGCACTCTTCAAAGCCAAGAACACAACATCAGAACGAACTGGCACCCCACCTAAGTACCATGTTCAGTTATAGCCTCACCTCAGACTATGTGCCTACTGAATGGCACACAGCAACGATTATCCCACTCCACAAAGGGGGTGCCACCACAGACTCCAGAAACTACCACCCCATTAGCCTGATGAGCCTGGTCTGCAAGGCCATGGAATGTATCATCTTGGAGCTTATAAACAAAGACATAGGTAACCTCCAAACCCTGGACCCCACTCAGTTTGGGTTTGTAAAAAGTAGATCATGTCTACTAAACCTGACTGACTTCTTTGAAGCAGTCACTAGAGCCGTAGACGAGGGCAAGGTAGTGCACACAGCCTATCTTGACCTCACCAAGGCTTTCGATACAATCCCCCACTCTGGAATTATAGATAAACTCACTAAACTGGGCAAAAATCCATATGTCACAAAATGGGTGGCCAACTGGCTCACTGACAGAACCCATACAGTTAAAGTAGCCGACTCCAAGTCCGACTTCAGACCAGTGACGAGTGGAGTACCACAGAGTTCGGTCCTGGGTCCTCTCCTGTTTGGCATCTACTTCTCTGAAGTGCAGGCCAACACAGAATGTCTTTGGCTAACAAAGATTGCAGATGACTGTAAATTGGGAGCCATAATAGAATCACCTAATGATGTAGACATTCTACAAATGGGCCTCACAAAGACAGATGCTTGGTGTCAGTCATGGCCTGAAGCTTAATGCCAAGAAGTGCATTGTCATCCCCTTTGGGAAAAACTCGGTACCCATGAACTACCACATAGGCAGTAGCTCACTAAACACTGAAAATGTGATGAGACCTTGGGACACAGGTGGATAGTAGTCTGTCCATTGATAACCACATCGCTACAGTAGTCATGAAATCCTTCTACATGGCACATCTCATCACAAAAGGGTTCTCCTCTAGAAAAAAAGATGTCATTGTTCCTCTCTACTCATCCCTCATCAGACCCATTTTAGAGTACAATGCCCGTTTGGCATGTATCTCATAAGACACCTACAGCAATTGGAAAGGCCACAGAAATACCTCACTAAAACAATTACCGGTCTCAAACAGATGCAATACACTGACCGTCTCAAAAAACTCCAGCTCTACTCTGTTGCATATTGCCTACTCAGAGGCGATATCTGCCTACCATACAAAGCTATGTCAAACCCAGAGCTGTTTGACATGCTACACTTAAAGAAATCCCAATCTCTCCGAACCACGCGCTCCAGGGACCTAAACATTGTCACCACAGTAAACAGAACATGCTGAAGGGATAGATTCCTGTCCCAGAGACTTCCCATACTCTGGACCAAACTACCTATTCATGTCAAGCAAAGCTCCTCATTTCCCTCTTTAAGAAAAATCTTGACGACTGGATGAGAAATAGAAAATTCATCCCGGGGATCATGTCTGCTCCACTGCTTGACAGGGGCACAGGAAAATAATTTTCTTGGGTGGCGAAAGCCAGGGAACCTTTTTGGCTAGGCTTATATAGGCCCAGGGTTGATAGCCTAGTACCTACCTATAAACCTGTAAAAAAAAAAAAAAAAAAAAGCTTCTGGCTATCTCTCCAATTTTGGAAGTACTGAATGATGCCTTCTATAGTCCATGCTTATTTCCAGTCCCCTGCTCAAAAGAAACCAGACCACCTTTACAGTGTCTTGTGACTCCCATACACATCACTAGAAGAGCCCATTTGCTGATGCAGTAATGTTTTCCGTGGATTCCAGCAAGGGACACAATGTGGCTGCAGCCACGATCCCTATTTCCAAATGCTCCACAACTTTAAGAAAAAGGCTTACCCCGCAGGCTAGAAGCATCAACATCCATTCTCACACATTAAAATTTCAGGAGCCCCTCTTTGACCTGTTGAGGTAAAAGGCAGAGGGGATAGAATGCACAGGCCTTAGAAAGAAAATGCTTGAGTTGTTCTGCGTAACTTCTGAGGTTGTCGGGCACTTCATGAAATATGACTGTGCTGCAATGAATGCATCCTGCATGGCAATTGCAGTGGGTCCATGCTTAGAAGACATGCCTGTCTAATAACTCGGCCCCTTCCAGAGCTTTGAAAAACAGAGCTACTAGAAGCTTTAGTGGTTAGGGGGTTTTCTTTGGACTACCTCCAGAGACATTTTTTTCATTTCCCTGCACCTTTATATATTGGGATGTAACATGAGTAAAAACTGGCCATTCCACTTTAATCAAGATGAAATCCAAAGGCAAAAAGGGAAAGAAGTGATAAGGTGACAGCAAAGGGAATCCAGGAGGACAAGGGCCACAACAGTCAGAGAGAGTAGCTATGATTTACAGCAGCCCCTCCCTTCTCTCCACTTAGAACCCACCCAGCCCAGTCCCGCTCCTCTCCACCCTGGATTTTTTACCTTGGGCAAGAACAGGAGCCTGGCTGGCTGTCTTGACAAAACAATAGAAAGCTATCTCACAGGACATCCATGTTCTGCAGATTGTAAAGAGGGGTCACAAACTATATTTTCAAAAGAAAACAAGATTTCCAGGCATCCCCCCATCCTAGAAAACTAGCAACATTTTATATATTTTCATATAGAAAGCCTTTTGACCCATAGGGCCTTACATGGGTCCCAAAAGAAAGGAAAAGCAGGTATTACTCTAGAATTATTCTAATACCAAAAAAAAAGGTACTCAGAGACCCAGTCTTAGCCTTTCCATGCTTAATGATTTCTTGTCACTTCCAGAGTTCAAGTGCTGTCATTACAGACTTATTTTCATCGTATATAGTATCATTGGACCTCAAAGATGCCTATCAGCACATCCCAATAACCAAAGTGGACAGGCAGTACCTAAGATTCAGTGCAAGAAGTAGTCACTCATTTCACTTCCTTGCTGTGTGGCTTCTCTACTGCCCAGCAAATCTTTGCAAAGTACCTGGCTCCAGTAATTGCTTGACAAAGACATCCACATTTATACCTACTTGGTTGACTGCCTCATAAATGTTTCCTCCATTTGGTAAGCAGATGAGGTGTGCCAGAAATAGACTTGTTTGATTCTCCAGAAAACAGACAACCAAACAAAATTTCCACCAGGATACCCTTAGGAGAGGCCTGGGTGACAGATGCCTTCTCCATTCCATGAGCGAATCTGTTTCTGTGTACATTCCCTGTTACATCCACAGGTATCCAGGGTACTGCAAAATATACGGGAAGAGAGACCTAAAATGCTACTGATAAGCATCTTTTAGGCCCAGGCAATATTGGTTTTCCCCTTCTGCTAAACTTTACAAGGGAAGAACAAATTCTTTTGCCACAGCAGGCTGACCTTTAGAACCAAAGTAAGGGTTCTAGGAGTCATTCCAGCTTGCAAACTCAAGAGCTGAGTGAGGATGATTTAGCCTACATCCCTATAAGGCAGTGTTCTCTGAGGATGTTGATGGCCAGGAAACTCATCACAAGTAAATCTTACATAGAGAAATGGAAAAGGTTCATCCACTGGTGCTGTGATAGCTGGCAAAACCTAATATCATTACAGGTGTCTGTGGTCCTCGCCTGTCTGTCAAACCTGTACAAGGCAAGGCTGTCCCCTGCCTGTCTGAAATGCCTCTTTGAAGGCGCATTCAGCAGCAATTTCTGCTTGTCTGCCTTTAAACTCCCTCCCCAACACTTTTCTCCCATTTAACTGAGAAACAGTTCCCTAAAGAAGTGGTGCCCTAAGGTCTCGCAGAAAAGATATTGCTTCACCATTAGACCCAGACTTTGTACTTGAGAAATTCACCTTGATCCCACTGCATTGAACCTTCTGTGTCCACCCCCAGTAAAATTCCTGTCTTGGAAGACTGTGCTACTGCTAGTACTGATATCAGCTAGGCAGATATTAGAATTGCAAGTTCTTGTGAAAGAAGTCTTTCTTGGTATTTCTCAAGGAAAGCGTCACTTTCTGCACCAGTCCTTTTTTTATGCCTGATGTGGTTACAGAACTTTCATTAAGTCAGGTCATACATTTTTCTGTATTTTTCCTTCCCCCAGGACAGGGGAGAAAAATCTTTTCTCCCTCACCATGTATGTACAGTTGAAAATTTTATCTGGAAAGGACAATGCTATACAGAAAGTTTTATTTGCTGTTTATTACCTTTAAGAAAAGCAGAGAAAGAAAACATACTCATCATGACAAGCCAATGCCAAATAATGTGTGAGCATACTCCATGGATAGCCACAGCTACTAAAACAGCCTTCCTCGGTAACCATGCAGGCCTGATTTAAAGCAGCCACTTGCTCATCTGTGCACAAATTTGCCAAGCATTACAACATACCCATCCTCTCCAATACCAAGGCAGGCTTTGTCATGGCAATTCTCTGTAGGGTTTTAATATCCCTCTTCACTTCTGCAGGCCAAACACCCTCTAGGCCCTAAGCTCTTGGAGTCATCCCAGGTTGGAGTGTTAGCAAAGGGTGATAGAATGAGTAATCTTTGTTGACACCAAAGGTTTGTCTCAGTAGTGTTAAGGAGAAGTTAGAAAAACACTGATGGTCCTATAAAAGGTGAGAGAGACTAAGAGGAAAAAGTGTAATGATTTTGATTAGTAAAAGTTACTAGTCTTCACAACCTAGCATTATCCCCATAGACTAAATGTAATACTTCTTGTAAGGCAGGCAGCACAGTACAATACATTACAGTGATGTTAGATGTACTGTTTTTTAACTGTTTTTATTTTGTTTGTTTTAGTTTTAACTCCACGAATGTCTACTATTACTACATCTGAAGTTCCATGCTTGGGGATACCAGTCACTTTATCTTTGATAGCAGAAGATCATTTTCCAGCAGACTTTGTAGTCCTTTGGACACGAGGAAATGGTAGAGCTCATGTTGGGAAAATTTCAGAATGTACAGAAAGTAAAGAAACTGGACTTTTTACCAGTCGTTCAAGTAAACTGATTACACCTACGTGGGAGGACCAAGATATGAAGTATACTGCTGAAATGTATTATTCTAGAAGTGGAACGAACCCAATATTTGTTGACTACTTTCTGTTTCTCAAAGGTTTGTGCATTTTTTTTAATAAAAATTAAATATGTATTTATCCTGTAATGCTATCTTACTGTTATGTTTATTAACTAGTGTGCTCAATGAGGTAGCCTTTAGTTAATGCTAACATAGTCATCTGTCAGTTTTGTTTCACTTTATGCCATCACCTTGGCAAAGAGTGATGAAGTCTTGATGGTGAACCAAATGACATGGGATTGATTAATGAACCCCCCCCCCCCCAAGTCGGTATAGTGAAGAGCTGTAGCACATGTATGGAAACTATCCTGTGTCTACAGGCTGCCAGAGGACATGGACTTAAAGCCAGAAAAAAAAAATGATGGCTCACTGAATAAAGGCCTATTGCAACTGGCTGCAGTCTTAGGTGCAAGAAATGGCCAGCCAGTGAATGGGAGAACTGATATTCATCAGCCACAGAAAGAAAAAGGTAAAGAAAACTAATTTGTTGTTTTATTTTTTCTTATGCTAATAACAACTGTTACTGAATACATACACTCAAGTATAGTTTTAATGGTTTTAGATCTTTTTTTCCAATGCTTATATGTGATTTTATTGTTTTGGGATTTGTGAAAAAAGAAGTCACCTGGGTGAGACATCACATAGCCCTAAATCCAGATCTCCCCTTCTCCCCTTCTGATTCCAAGGTAGTTAGTCACAACAGTCCTTTGGAGTTTGCCTGGGGACCATTATCTGGAGGGATAAAAGTGCCATGCCTCTGGGGAAAAAGACAGATCAAAGTATATACATTTAAAAGAGAGACTAGCTCTTTTCAAGGTTCTCAACTCTCGAGTCATCTTTTGACCCCAAGACTTCTTCAAGTAGTTGCAAACACTGTGACAATGATGTGGTACAATGAAAAAGGGGGGGAACCAGATCTTACCCTTTATGCAGACTAGGCATGTTAACAAGTGATGTAGCTGTACAGCACAATCTCACTTTACAGGCACCCTACATTCCATCAGAGCAAAACTGTGTGGCAGACAATTTGAGCAAGACAAAGACAGACCCCCACAGATGGAAGCTAGATCATGGGGTCCTGCAAGTTTGGATCCATTTGTCAGGAGTTTTTTGCCTGTCATCTAAATCAACTGACAAAATTCTATTCCAGGGCTGCATGCAAGAAGACCTGAAAGACAGATGCCTTTTCTTTTCCTTGGACAGGAATGTTCATTTTTGCTTTTTCACCCTTCCCACTGATAGGAAGGGTAGTTTTTGAAGATTCAGATGGACTCCCCAAAGATCATTGTGGTGATCCCCTTCTGGCTCAGGCAGCAGTGGTTCTCACTTCATTTGTAATTGGTTAGGGGGTATTTACCACAAGCTTCTTCGCAGACTGAATTTACTCACACAAGAACAGGGGTGTTTGAGACATCCTGACCCCAAACAACTGCAGGTGACTGCCTGTTTGTTTTTCTTTTTGTTTTATTTTAAATGATCGGGTCTTAATACCTTGCACTTCTTTACTGAGGACATGCAGCAGATACTAATGGAGGCAAGCATGCCTGCTAGTAAATCAAATATATATATATATATATATATATATATATATATATATATATGTGTATATATATATATATATATATATATATATATATATATATATATATATATATATATATATATATATATATATATATATATATATATATAAGCAAATGGAGAAGGTTTTCTAGTTGCTACCAACAAAATAACCATCACCCATTCAGTGCTTGTGTTTCTCTGGTTTTGCAATATTTGTGTGAGTTACTAACATGGCTTCCATTTGTCAAAGATTTCAGCATGTTAACCATTGATCTCACTCTTTTAGTGCATTCTCATG
Source organism: Protopterus annectens (assembly GCF_019279795.1). NCBI lineage: Eukaryota > Metazoa > Chordata > Ceratodontiformes > Protopteridae > Protopterus > Protopterus annectens. Next base: position 167,019,806 of record NC_056743.1, on the reverse strand, counting down.
TGAAAATGTGTTTGACAGGGGTACTACATAAGAAGATCCCCCCAAAAATGGTAGCTCTCCATGGAATCTTAATTTTGTGTTAGAGGAGCTAGCACTTGCTCCATTTGAACTAGCTCATCTGCTGACTTGAGGTTTTTAACATTGTAAACAGTTTTATTAATTGCTTTGAGCTCTGCAAAAAAAAGAGTATCCAAGAGTTGCAGGCTCTAATGGTGGATCAGCCCAGTCTCATTTTCCACAGAGTCAGGGTTTCTTTGAGAACCAATGCTTATTTTATGTCTGAAGTGATATTGGGGTTTACTTTTTCTTCAAATCTACTGTTTATTTCTATCTCTTAAAGAAAATATGAGCAATATATAAAAAATGCAATATTTCGTACAATGAAATGGAAGTTATAGTGTACATAAAATGCAATATTCCTTTGACAATATCACATTTAATTTATAAGAACTACATTTTAATACATTTTCAAGATAAGAGTTTAATTGTACACTTATGAGAAGAGTGGCGTATTGATACAACAACAACTATTTAGTTGTCATCATGAGAACTTTCATTCAGTGATAAAGGAGAGAAAGAAAAATAAATTTCATTCTTTTAGGCCTTTACTGTGATGCTACATGTTTATGATTTTATAATTTTGGATGAGATTAGAAAGGAGTTCATTGGGATGCCCTGTGTTCAAGTCCTCTTTTTACTCCTTGAGTAAAGTATCCAAAAGAAACCCTCAATACTTCTGATAATAGAAGAGCTTATTTTGGTTTTTAGTTATCAGTTTATTCAAAGATATGTATTTAATAATCATGTTCTTAAAGTTATGCCATATTACATTAGATCTATCTAGCCAGTTTCGAGCAATGTAAAGTTTAAGTAATGCACATATAATGATCAAAACATGTCTGTACAAGTTAAGATTTTTGGGCATTATATGAAGAATTGCAGTTTCCCATGAAAGTGTCGACTTTTCATATCCCATTTTGTGTAGTTTAACTTTTAGTGAGCACCACAGTTTATAGACATGTTTACAGCTACAAAAAACATGCAATATATCTATTTGTGATGGACAATATGGGCAATATGGTGAGTAATTTGAGTTAAGTTTATTAAGAGAGACAGGAGTGAAGTATGCATTATTGTTAATCATGAATTGGGTATAGATTACATTTTTAAAGGGAGTGAGTTTAATCATATTTTCTATTGCTTGAATTTTTTGTTCTGTGGTAATATTACTCTTCTCACTCCAATAGAGTATTGAGTATAGTAGTAAGGACTGAAATTTAATTGCAGATATTAATTTATATACATTAGATAGTATTTTGGTTTTATATGGTAGACCTTTTAGGATTGTTTGAGCCAAATTAATACCCTGCTCATTAATATTTAATCTTCACATTTTTGCATTGATAACAGACTTGATTTGTTTAAGTATATTGTCATATTTTTTGGTACCCCTAAACTTTCCCTAACATCTACAATCTTGTATTCTTTCAACTGGTAAAATTTCCATGCTGTAATATGTTTAGTTTGAGAGTATTTAAGTTTAGCATGTTATTATTTAATTTCAAATTTGGGTTAAGATCTATGGGTTGCAGAAAGTCAAGGGTATCGCCTAAATTTAGGGAGGATAATAGTTTTTGAAGTATGTTTATTTTACTTTTAATCTTTACATGAATTTTTATTTTATATTTTCCTGTTTAATGAAAGGAATTACTTTTGGATTTATATTTTGAGTTTTAATATGTTCATACCATACCTTAACCCACCTTGGGAACCACTCTTGATCAGGTGGATTGTAATTTGCTACTTGAATTATTCTGCTTGCACAAATAATTTCATAATATAGTTTAAAATCAGGTAATCCAATCCCACATTTTCCTTTAGGTAAGATTAGTTTATTTTAACTAATTCTAACAGATTTCGGGTACCATATAAATGTTTTAGAGCTCTGTTTTCATTTTGGACAAAAACTTATATGGAATGTTTGGATTAATAGCATTTAGTTGATACAGACTTCTAGGAAGAATATTCATTTTTTATGATGGCAGCTCTAGATAGGAGTGAAAGTTTTATATTTTTCCACCTAGAAATATCGTGTTCAATGGTTGTCCATGTTTTTTGCAAGTTTTGTTTCGTCACTTCTTTATAAGTTTGTTCAGATTTAATTCCTAGATATTTTAGCGAGTAATTTACCTTAATTTCAGTTTCTGGGTTTATTTTAAGTAAAACTATTCATTTCCCTGTACTTTTCTAAAGTGCAAAATGACAAAGAATGGATACTTCATACCTTGGATGTCCACAGACAGTTTTGGTACTATCTTGGCAGAACAAAATCTTTCAGAACTTCCAATCAGTTCATTTCTTGTGAAGCTAAAAGAAGGGACGATCTTTGTCAATGCAGATTATTTCCAAGTAGTTCTCTTAAGCTATAACCTTTTGTTATTCCAACCACAACAATTTTTTTCCAGGCAGGGTCAAGGCACAATCTACCATGCCATGGTTTTCTTCTGTGTTATTTTGGAAAGGGTTGGACTCAAAAGTATTGTAGAAGCAACAACTTGGTTTTCTGTGTATAATTTGACAAGGCATTACAGAGTAGATTCCTTTTCCTGGTCTAGATCAGACTTTGCTAAGACAATTCTCCAGAGGCTCCTGGGCACTTCTCCTTAGATCTCCTTGTTCTAACCCATGATGTAATCTACCCATATAGCTTAGGCTACAGCAATGGATTTGACAGTATTCTGATACTGTGACTAAGATCTCATGAATGCAAAACATCAAATTTATTTCAAAAAGTTGCAGTGTAAATTTTGTGTCACCAGATTCACATGTGATGATAACATTAATTACTGAGAAGCCCATCTGACAAATAGCTTTCATATTTTACAGTTTGTGGCCGTTCACATTATTTATGAGATATAAATGAAATGGAGTGTTTTTTCAGCAACAAAGTTGGGAGAAAACCCCTTGGGATGCAAGTAAATTAATTAGCCTACAAAACTGAATGATATAACAAGGAACAGTTGTTGATTTTGAAAAAAGGTGGCTTTATGCCTTCTGATGGCTATAATAGTGTATTATATAGCATCAGATAAAGAAGATGTATAGCAAAAGGAAGATTATATTATAAAGAAAGGAGTTGCTAAAGGGGTATTGGTAAAGCTATAGCATAACTTCATCATAGAGCAATATGATCGGTGTTAATGCCGGATGCTGTTGCATGGTTTTGGAAGAGCAGTTGTAAAGCACAGATTTAGAAGTTGGAGTATAAAATAACTCTGAACAACAGGTTATGACAGGTGGTTTAAAGTGGTGTTAATTGTGTATGGCATATGACAGTAGTAAGACACTGAGGCTGGGGTAATTTTAAAGATTTTTAATTGGTAAAATGATAGACCCTGCATTCTCCCCAGACAAAAACAGAACTGAAGGGACAGTAAGGAAGTTATATGTGGCTTCTCTCCATAGATGAAGTTCCCTATCTAAGGAAGGAAAATGCATAGCGTTTAATTTATTGTAAAATAAAATGAATTGCCTGATGGACGGACTAATTATTGTTTTTGTGCCACAGCAACCTTTTAGTTGGTGGCTCTGTCCACAGTAAGTGTAATTAAAATGATGTAGTAGCATGCCCTGGAAATATAGATCTAAGTTTCCATATGGAAGCAATAGCAGAGTAGATCAGACTTCTCAGCTGTAACTATTTTGGAAGTACCTATTTTCAGACTTGATTTGCCCTTTCACATGATGTACCTATTTTTGGAGGTGCATTCCTGTTTTCAGGCTTGAGTACCCGTTTTCCATCACACACATTTTTAAAGATGTTTAGTACACAGTATAGTGGCTTACATGGCCAGCATACAACAGGCACCAAGATGGCCCACATATCGTACATCTACCACTTAAAAAGCAAAAATGAATAACTTTACTACCTAGATGTTTGCAATACTAGCCATTAGTCTTCAGATTTTCCTCTTTCTTCAATATTATTATTATATTTTTTGTTATTTTAGTCCGTGTCATTTTTTCTAAATTTGTGTTTGAGTAGCATCAAATAATTTCACTGGAAGTGAGAAGAGTTATGGGCTATTTGTTCAGATTTTTGTTGATTAGGTATACAGATTTTTGCCTGGTTGTATATACTTAAAGATCCTTTGTAGTTATTTTCATTGTCTGCGGGTTGAGAGGTATGCTTTAGAGAAAAGATGAGTGTTATTGTAATCAGGCTTTGTATAAAGGTATGTAATGTGAAATGTTATGATGGTTTCACTGAGATGCAAATAATGTATTTTTACTTTAGATAACAGCAATAAAGGACTGTATTAAAAAAACGCTCTCCAGCAGTCCTTATCCCAGTGGAATCTGACTCATTAGTCTAGAGGCAAAACAGGCATATTACAGAAACATAGGTAACTAACAAACTACCTTGCTTGTGATATAAATAGGACCTACTGGAGAGACAGGTATGTGTCTCAGAGACTGCCCTTTCTCTGAAACAGACTCCCAAGCCATGTAAAGCAGAGTTCCTCCCTAACCCCATTCTAGTGTAACTTGGACAGTTGGATAGGGAACAGGAAATTCATCCCTGGTTTGGCACTTATGTCTGTAGTGGGCACAGGCAGCCTGTAAATGATTCATCTCCCAGGCCCCTGCTTGTAAATGTTTCATCTCCCAAGCCCCTGTTTATACTTATCAAGGGTACCAGAACTTGTCAGAGATTTGGAATGCATGACTGTGCTTAAAAAGGCACTTGTAGTCATTAGCCTAGCAAACACCTATGAACGTGTATCATGAGTGGTCATTGTGTACTTTCAGGGCTAGAATGAGTCTTTGGAAATGGAGTTGCCTAAGTCGTAGCCATTTTATTTTTCCCTACACCCAATAGATGGCACAAGTTTTTCTTGTTTGTGCCCCCTGACAGCAATTTTCAGGATAGACTGATACAACCATGGTCATCTATAACTTCCCACATTGCATCATATTTGTTAGCTTTGTGATTGAAGGACCACTTTGCCTACACTTCAGGTCTGACGGTGCTGTTTGTGTAGCCAGTAGCAACGTACTTATTACAAATGTCATCAAATACACATTTACTGGTGGCAGCACAGTTTCTTTTTTTTTTTCAAAACAGGTTTATTGTTTTAACATATAAGAGAAATATCATAACAATTTTATACAAGTAATTAAAAATAGGTATTATTATAATATTCAACAAAACAACTAAAGTATTTACAAAGACATCCACTACAATCAGATCAATTAATTAAACTAAAATACCGTGCTATTGAAATTAGAATTTTTTTAACAAATTTTGTAAATTATCCCATACAATATAATAAGATGTTTTTCTAGTTGTTCTTGTCCTAATTGTGTTTATTTCCATATGGCACACTATATTCATAACATTTTTAAATTCATTGAACGAAGGAGGTGTATCTGAAATCCAATTTCTAGTTATTATTTTCCTAGCCACTGCTAGAATAGACCATAACAAGGGAAGCTTAACCTTTTTAACACTTTGAAGTACTGGTGTGTTGAATAATATAAGAGATTTAGAAATAATGAAATTATCTGTAAAAAGAACCTGCAAAAATTCATTAATTGACTTCCAGTATTCTTTCAATTTTATACAGTCATAAAACATATGAGCCCAGTCAGCATTAATTTCTACATTACATCTCTTACATAAATTATCTTTATTATTTATTTTATTCATCATCAAAGGTGTATAAAAAGATCTATGTAAAAATTTCCATGTATAAAGTCTCCAGACAATGGAAGACGTAGTTCTATAAGCAGATTCCAATATATATTGTTTATCTTGTTGATTTGGTGGGTCCCCATTAATAGAAGTGAAATAATTCCAGTATGAATCTACACTGTAAAAAGTTTCTTGTCTGATAATTTTATGTATGTATGAAAGTTTACCTTTATCAGAAACTTTATGTTGTAAATTTAATATCAAGTAATCAATCAGTGTTGGAATAGATTCTTTAACTGTTATAGACATTAGATCTATTTTATCAATGAGATGTTGTCTAAAGGTCTGAACCTCTAACCAGCAAGTTTCTCTTAGATCAAATTCTTGTTTTAAGAAATCTAGATTTTTAACTTTATTATCAGATATCAACTGATACCAGTACTTTAGATCATTATCTATAGCTAAATGAGTTCCTTCAGAAGTAGATGACAAAAGCATACCCTGAGTATACATTATAGAGAATACAATAAAATTCCATTCCCTATACTTAGGGTGCATGAATATAAAGTTACGATAGCTAATAATAATATTTAATGGGTAATAAACCATATGTTTAGGTGTAATAGGTGAAGTACAAAATTCCTTTAGTAACCATAACATGGAGTTATTTACAATCATATTTTTATGTGTTAAGGAGATTTTCATGAAGTGCATACTAATTAGCTCCCAATAATCTTTCCATTTTGCGACATATGACTGATCTATTAATAAAGTAATAACTTTTACAATAGAAGAGATAGTATATAAATTAAAGTCTGGAAAAGAAATACCCCTTGAGACCAGCTATTAGTATGTTTCTTTAATGTAATCCTAGGTCTATTAGGTGCCCATAGGAAATTTAACATTAGTGTATTCAGTTTCTTGATAATTATTTTTGTAGGTGGAAGTATTATTGATTGTATTAAGTATAAAATCTTGGGGAATATTATCATTTTAATAATTGTAAGTCTCTCCTCCATAGTAAAAACATATTATTCCAGGTATTAAAAAGATTTTGTATATTAAGAAAACAGGTATTATAATTATTATATATAATAGATTTAATATCTTTAGATAGTATTATACCTAAATAAGTTATCTGACCTGAATTGGTTACATATTTAGTAAAATCACTAATGAGAATATTTTTTCGTGTATATATAGGTAGTATTTTAGGTTTTTGTTCATTGAATATTAAACCAGAAATACTTTTAAAATTCATCATTTTATCAAATAGAGACTGCATAGAAGAATTAGATCCTGCTGATGTAATTAGAACATCATCTGCAAAAAGTTGAATTTTGGATGTTGTATTTTCATCTATTTCAAAACCCTCTATGTCAGTACTGTTTCTGATCAAATTAGCCCAAGGCTCCATTACTAAAGTGAATAATAGTGGAGAAAGTGGACATCCTTGTTTTGTACCTTTAAGAATGGGTATTTTTTGTGAAACATATGTTCCTACCTTAATATAAGCCAACATTCCTTTGTATAAATTAGATTTACAAATGCATCTTAGAAGTTTGTGCACTTCAGTAAGGTAAACAGATAGTCCCAACTTACTGAATCAAATGCTGAACTTATATCAAGACTAATAAGTGTTAAATCTTTCTTTTTCCTATTTGCAAAATCAATTAATGTTAAAGTTCTTCTTATATTATCAAAAGTATTTCTATTTACAATGAAGCCTGTCTGATCTATATCTATAATGCCGGGAATGATTGTCTTCAATCTATCAGCAAAAATACTCATAAACATTTTGTAATCAACATTAAGTAATGAGATGGGCCGATATGAAGTACATCTAGTTGGATCTTTATTAGGTTTTAAAATTGGCGAAATAAATGTATATTGCCAAGATGGGGGGGGGGTTATTAACTCAGTTTGGGCCAAAATAAAAACCTTATGTATTAATGAATATGTACTTTTAGAAAGGATTTTATATATCTCTGGTATAATACCATCATTACCCGGTGCTTTGTTTGATTTAAGCTTATTTATTTGTGTAATAACTTCTGTATATGAAATACTCTTGTCCAATAGTTTAATCTGTTGTTTATTAAGCATTTTATTCATGTTTGTGGTTATAAACTCCTTTATTTTATCTTTAGGTTCCATGTTAATGTTATTATGGTTAATTTTGTGAAAGTGATTTCTAAATTCATCTAGTATTTCTGGTATACTAGAAACATTCTTCTTTTCCTTAGAGAAAAGATTTCTTTGATATGGTTTTGTTTATTCAACCTTTTTGTTTTATTTTTAAGTCTATGTAAGTATTTGGGGCTTATTGAATAAGATAAAAACTTGTATTTCTCTAAAGTTATTTTAACTTTATGAGTTAAAATTTCTTTGTATTTCTCATTTAGTTTGTTTATTTCTTCAATAACTTTCTTGTCCATAATATTTTCTTTATTATTATGTTTATAAGAGTCTAATTTACTTTGAATATCTAACAATTCCTTATCCCAAGATTTCCTTTTATTATTATACCATCTGATACTTTGTCCATATAGATATGATTTTAAGGCATCCCAAACATAAACAATGGAGACTTCAGGAGTATTATTTATGTCTAAAAAATGTTTTACTTCTGAAAGTATATATTCGTTATGGTCTTTTAGTTGAGTTAAGTATGCTGGTATCCTTTTGATCTGAACATTATGAGTATTTTTTATCATGAATTCAAAAACAATTGAATTATGATCAGATATAGGACATGAAATGATTGTGGAATTAATTAAATCTGTTACCATCTGGTTAGAAATAAAGACCCTATCTATTTTTGAATAAGTTTTGTATCTGTTAGAAAAAAAGGTGTATGGTAATGATTTTGAATCTATCTGATTATTAATATTATTCAAATGATAAGAATTAGCAAAATCATTTAAATGTTTTGCATTAGATGTAATTCTTCTTTTCCCTATAGTGGTAGTATCACTTTCATGTAGTATACAATTAAAGTCACCAGCTAAAATAATATATCCTATAGAGAATGATATGATCTTATCAAGATGATGTTTCACTGTATTAATACCAATTCCAGGTATCCAATATACATTAATTAAAGTGTAAGTCTTCCCATTAATTTGTATTGTAACCATACAAAACATTCCTTTGTCATCCTGATAAGACTTAATGGTTTTAGGAATGGGCATACTTTTATTCCATAAAATAGCCACTCCTCTTTTTTCTGAGTGTGCTCTGAACTAACCAGTACTGTATATTTGTTTGTGGCTAGTTTATCAATATCTTTTTTCAAGAGATGGGTTTCTTGCAGGAAGACTAAGTTGGCCTTATGTAAATTAATGTATCTTATTAGGCTTGCCCTTTTACACGGATTATTCAATCCATTAATGTTTAAAGAAATTCCTTTTAAAGATGTCATTTGGCATTTTTAAAACTTAAGAATCTTATGATCAAAATAACAAATAACAAGATAAGTAATGTTACATCACCTCCTTTAGGTGTATCTTTAAATATAGCTGTATTTACTGAATCTCTTATGGGATTTTGTATAGGATTCAATTTTGTTTGTAGTGACAATGAGTGTACAAAATATATTGTGGATGTCAAAACTATATACAAATAACAATGAACAAGTGAAAATAATGTAAGGATTAAACCTTGCATCCAGCCTGGAGTTATAAACTCCAACTTAGAGTAGTATTTACCACTCAAGTTAACCCCCTACCCTAAGCAGCAGTACCTCAGCTACCACCTTATCAGTTTAATACTAGTTATATTTAACTGAGGTTAACAGTTTTCAATTCAATTATCTAACAAGACAAGACTACACATTTGGTAAAACAGCATCATATAAACTAAAATAAACTTTTTTTTAAAAAAAACTGTTCATACTACTATATACATCTATGCAATATAAAACACTTGTATTCAAATAGCATTCAAATAATCTTGATGTTAGAAATCAAGAGGAGAGAAAAATAAGTTCTAACATTCATTTAAATCAAAAACTTTGGCTAATATGATTCAGACATTACATATATTAAGATGCATCTATTTTCTGTCATGTAAATGCAATCAACATCTTCCAAAAAAAAAACTTGAATTGCTTGTATATGAGCATTTACTCAAACTCATTATTGTCAATAGAGTAAAATATTGTATTCATAGAAATTGTTATAAATCATACTGCATAGTTATGCAGATTCTCAGAAACACTTGCATTATTGTAAAAAAAAAAAGCCATCACACATACACACACACACACACACACACACACATACACACACACACACACACATACACACATACACACACACACACACACACACATATATATATATATATATATACACACACACACACACATACACACACACATATATATACACATATATATATACATACACACACACACACACACACACACACACACACACATATATATATATATATATATATATATGCATACACATACATACACACACACATACACGCACACACACACACACACACACACACACACACACACACACATATATATATATATATATATCTGATCTCACTGAGTTGTGTCCTTGCTGAGCACTATCCTACTTGCTGTCCCTACAATAAATCTGTCTGCTTTATACAAAATAATGCACTGCAAACACATTTTAGTAACCAGATTTTACAACCATGCTATACTACTGCTTTAAAATATATCACATGACAATTTCTTCCAGAATAGAGTTATAAAATTATTTATGCTTGTCAATCAGATGAATTAAATGAGTTATAGTAATGTATATGTTTGGAACATACGTTTTTAACACAGATTATTATGCTGCTGTTAAGTAGATTTTCAAAAACACTTGAATAAATGTTTCATTTTCTATGCCTTCTAAAATAAGACATTTACTTACTACAAGAAAATGCATAATTTAAACTCATTATAACTGACATATTTTATGAATTATAACAGATATTTAATTAATTATATAAAATAACTCACATTTAGATGTTAAAGAGTTCATTTTCCTTCACATAGTCGCATTTGCATCATTTCTATTTCCTGGTAGAGTGTTCTTCCTGAATCTGTGATGTGTCAGTGTGATATCTAGGTCAAAGGTTAGACTAACTGCTTTCAGCTTCTCTGTGAGAATTCTGAGAGTTGAAGCTTTTGAAGTAGCTCATGGACACTGTGCATGAGACAGCCCACATCCCAGATTGTCTCCCTTAACATTTTGGCGGGAAACTTATTAAAAACTAGTGACAAACATTCATTTAGCAGTGTAAATGCATCTAAACATGACAAAACCTTCACAATGTATTTTACAGGTTATTACAGCCTCTATGTAAGTGAAATTAAGCCCAAAATTATTAATATGTAATAAAACTCAATATTTTTGTCCCAACTCAATTTTTATGCAAATCTTATTTACTGTATCTATATGATCAAAATCATTTCTATATATTAATAAAGAAAAGAAAAAGAGAGTAGAAAATAAAAGGGTGTAAGGCAGAAATAAAAAAAATGTAAGAGAAAGCTATAAGAAGTATATACAATGGAATATTACTTACTGTTTATATTAATAGAGTTAAAAGTAAAACATATTATTTACTATTATTTAGTTCTAATTATTATTAGTTAAAGCATGACAGATTATTTACAAACAAGCATAAGCAGTATAATCAAGAAAGTATAATTTGGAATAGCATTTGAAGAACATATAAACTTTTTACAAGGAATAAATTTGTTATTATTCTATTAATCATATTTTCATTACTCTTCTCTCCCTGCCCTCCCCCACCCTTTACCCACTACATAATCTAAATAGAATGTCATTGTTTAAACAAAGAAAAGAAAAAAAGGAGAAGAAAAGAAAAAAAAAGATAAAGAAAAAAAATGTATCAAATTACTGACCTTACTTCTCTTTTTCAGAAAGAGAAACAAATCGAATCATAGCTTGCCATTAAATCTTCAGATATTTTGACTGGTTATGAAACAAAACATTTCTTTGCACACAGAGAATAACTTTGATTAAATCGTTTTCAAAATATTTGTGGCTTTCTGGAAATGCAGGAACTATATTTAAAAGGATTAATAATGAAATAAAATGATGAGAGAAAAAAAAACATAGAACAAATCATTTGTTTTTTAGTCTCTTCTTCTCTGAAGTCTTCCACGAAGTTTCAGTTGCCAGTCTCTTTAATGAAGGACTAGCCCATTCCATTTCATCTATTTTATCCAAAATCTTATTTTTTTTGATAAACAGTAAAGCAGAGTCTAAGTCATCGAAAATTTTAGGACCATCAGGAAGGAAGATTTTAAGCTTGGCAGGAAACAGAAGGTATGTTTTAAACTGTGCTTTTTTAAGCTCTCTTATTAGTGGCAGAAAAACTTTTCTTTTAGCTATTACCATGGAAGAATAGTCATTGTCAAAACGCACAGTTGTCTCATTAATCTTAACAGGAGCTTTAGCCCAAGCAGATTTAAGAACCATCTCTTTATCAAAAGATGATAGAAATCTAACTATAACTGATCTAGGATAGTTTTTGTTAGAGTTAGTATTAGCTATAGATCTATGTGCTCTTTCGATACCAAAAGAGAATGCTTCTGGTAATTCTAAAGTTTTAGGGAGCCATGTTGTTAAAAAAGAAGTAATATTGTTACCTTCAATATTTTCTGGCAGTCCAAAAATCCTAATGTTATTATGCCTAGATCTATTTTCCAGGTCATCCAGCTTTGTTTGTAAATGTGTATTTTGTTTCAGCAGAAACTCAATGTTGATTTCCTCTTCTTGGATTCTATTTTCCATGTCATTCACAGCTTCTTCTATGCCTGTCATCTGGATCTTCTGTTGTTGCAGGTCTATATGTAACAAGTCTATTTGTTTTGTAGTTTTTTCTATGAAGGTGTCTATTTTAGTATCCATTTTATCCATCTTAGCAGTAAGTTGCTGGATTATAATTATCAGAGACTGAAGTTCTTTCTTGATGCTGGAGTCTTGAGAATTTGTCTTACTGGAACTCATTTCAGACTGATAAACTGACAGGAAAATTTCCAAAGTGATTTCTGACAGGAATATTGTTAAGATTTCCTTTCTTTTTTAGATATAGTTCAAGAACTATATAAAGCAAACATATTTAGAAAGAAAATTACTTCAAAAATTAATTTTTTAAGTAATTAATTCCTGTCAGTGTAATGAAATTGGTGGAGCTGAAGAAATCTGCTGCTATCCTGTGTTCATCCTTGGCCACGCCCCCTTGGCAGCACAGTTTCTGTCTCAATGAATGGACAATATAACTTGCAGGCATCCCAACTCAAAAGTGGTAGTGCCACAAGTCTTCCTCAGAAGCTGTCCACAGCCTCTTCGGACTTTGGGTAACACCAGAAGGCTCCTGTTATCACCTGTCTGCATAGAGTCTTCCTCACAAATGCTCAGAAAAGCATCCCAAGAAGTCCTGTAGATGACCCACTGGTTGCAGCTGACAAGCTCTTACTGTTTGTAGAAAGGCTGAAGGGAATAAAAAAAAATCTTTCTTAGAACTTTTGAGTGTATAAATCTTGTCAGCCGTAACTCCATGTAGCAGATTCAGTAGCAAAGGAATTCTGAAAGTGCAGTACCTCTGGAAAAGAGAAGCTCTTTGTACACCAGCATTGGAAAATCTGCTGCCAGTTTGGAAAATTTCCTCTGAATGAGGTTAACTGCTGTTTTGCACTTGTTTTTGACACAAGGGTGGTGTTTTAACTGATGTTCTGAAGTTCCACTGTCAGTGTTTTATGTTGGACAAAAAGCATTTTGGCATAAACACAAAGAATGTTGTTGTTAATAAATGTATTGTTTTATTAATACTGGCTCTGGTGGTTTGCTACGATTCCTTTGCATTGGTGCTTGTTAAAGCCCAGTTTCAGCTGAGGCCTAGAGAGAAAAGCTCAAAAATGAATGAAAATTAATACAATGCATTAAAATACACAATATAGCTAAAACTTGGAACAAAACAGTACAACTGTATACAGTAAATATACAATAAGTTACATAAAAGAAGTTCAGGACAATCTAGACAGTGATTTAAGATAGTAGCATTAACACACACACACATGTATATATGTACAAGAGAATCATAGGACAACTAATGAGGATTCGCAAATTACACTTAGGGGCTGAGCAAGTTAAATTCAGGGGACATTTAGAAATTGTATGAAGTGTAAATGGTATGTATGGTAAATGTTTGGTATAAGAGGTTAAAGGTGAAAGGTGTGATGTCTGAAGCAACTTGCTTGGAGAGTGAGTTTAAAGGTAAGGTTCCAGCAGAATTAGTATAGGGCTAGAGGTGAGGTAGGGAAGATGAGTACAACTATCACTAGTGTTAGATGGAGAGATTTTAAGTGAGTGGTATGGAATAGAGTGAGTTATTACAGGAGAAGCTTGAATGTATGATAATTATTACTTTAAGGTTATACAAGGACATCCATGTGTCAGTTAGGTATTCTTTTAGGGCATTCTTGAATGTGGATTTATTAAAAGTTAATCGATGTCAGAGGGATACGGTTCCAGGCCTTGGCTACACAGCATGAGTAGAGTGAGTTCCTGGCTTAGTGTTGTGCAATGTCAACATTGAAAAGTGATTTGTCTTTTGAGTGTAGTGATCTGGTGAGTGTATACGTTTGTAGGATGTTACTAAAAGATAGGCATTGTTGGAGCTTCTTGCTTAATGCCCACTGAAAAACGAGGCTGCATATTAAGCTGCCGTGGAACTTGGACTGAAAAAACCCTATTGGTCAACATTATTTTACACTAGCTAAACAGCGCTTTTACTGTTTAGTAAGTATAAAAGAAAAAAAAAGAATTGTGTTTGAGAGAGAGAGATCAATCGAGCTTTTATTTTACACTTGCTAAACAGCGTTTTTGCCATTTAGCCAGTGTAAATAAATAATTTAAACAGAAAAAAAATTGTTTGTGTTTCTTTGAGAGAGAGTGAAGAGTGAGAGTGAGCGATTCCCTGGAAGTAGCAACAGCAAAAATGTTTACCTATTTCTCGACCTCTTAGCTCAACATATCTGGACAAAGCCTAAAATAAAAGGGAAACAAAGGCTCAAAATGAGAACACATTTTTAAGACTGAGCTTATAAAATTAGACAGTTACTTGAATAGCAGGATTTGTTTTAACATGCATTTTCTGAAGCAGAGGGGTGTGTGTGCGTGCATATATGTATGTCAGACAGAGAACATGAGTGTGCGAGATAGACCACTAGCAGTAGCAGTAAAGAGGTTTGCATAACTCTGGACCTTTCAGCTGAAGAAGTCTTGATAAAGCCTAAAATAAAGGGGAAACAAATGCTCAAAAATATGAACAGATTTTAATTATTATTATAAAATTAAAAACTTGCTTTAAAAAAGGATTTGTGTTGGCATGAATTTTTCTGAAGGAAATAAAAGTCTGAAATTCAAATGTATGTCATTATTTAGTAACCTCAAACTCTGATGACTGGCAACAAACCAAATGCTTTAGGCGTAAGGGACCAAAAAAACTAAATACCTAGATATTTTTTTAAAGTGTTATATTTTGGATGTAAAATGCTTCCTCCAACACCATTAACATATACTACAGCAAGTTTGAAACATTAGCCTGAGGAACTATACATAAAAAATATATAAAAAAAATGTAGTAATAAAAATAAGTAAAACACAATAATTGAATTGTTTTGCTAGAACTGCTATTATATCAATATTGTTTAAAATTGTACTTGTTTTAAAATGTATTACTGGAGCTTTTCTCCTCAGGTCCCCACTGAAAATGGGCCAGAAGCCCAGCTGGACAAACCCGGTTAACAAATGTCAATAAATAAATAAATTGTACAGACAGCCCATTCTCTAAGGCAATAATTCCCTGAAGGATGTGTGTTATTGTGGAAATAACGCCCTTCCAAGTGTTCGCCTTTGGCATTGGGCCTCAGAACACCCCTGGGCGGCCATTATTTCCACAATAACACACACCCTGTTGGCCATTATTGCTTGCTTAAATAGCTGTACTGTGTACTGCAGTGGTCATGGGAAAATGCGCTGCAGTCTAACTACAGAGGTGCAGAAACCACACAGACAACAATGGGCTTCTATTGCAGTCATCAGCGACTGCTATATGCAGAAATGGCTAATGAGTCAAGTTCAGGTCAGAAATGTTCTGAATTGTATTGCTTCTTTCTGTATACAAGTCCAACCATCATGGTCTATCCTTTTTTCATGCCTCTGTTTGAAATAAGCTGATACACTACACTCATGTGCTATACATACAGATGTGTGTTTTTGTGCTAAGTTAGCCAAGTGTCTGTGTCATCCACAGTAAGTTCACTAAAACAGAAGTCATGTTATGGCAATACATTTGTTGTTCAGAATTGAATTTGGCAGCTTAGTGAAACATTGAACAAAGCAAATCTAAGACAGCTGGCTGCCTGGCTAACTTTATTCCTAACAAAGCTCAGTTTAAAAGGTACCTTCCGGAGTATTCTTTCCAATTAAAATTTGCACATTGTTACTAAGAATTATATTATACAATAATTCTTTCTTCCAAAAGAATGACATTTCAGATTATTACATTTCTAAACACATTTCACATGATTTCATACTGCAATACTGAGCAATTTTCCTTCGTATAGTACCATATTCACTACAGAATTTGTGATTAAATATCTCTTGTTCACTCTGCAGTTTTTATATCCAAAGCTCAACTATGCTCTTTTATCTCAACTTGAAAAAAATCAGTTGTAGCATAACTTCTGAAATAATGTCCCAGAACACGATACCTTTTCTGGTCTAGCTTGCTTGAAAATAATAATTCTACTAGAAAAGTCCACTGTTAAGACTTCTATTTTAGCACTCTTCTCTTAAAAGACATACATGCCATTGTATCACATAAAAAGAATACTCCACAAGGTTGACAAATGTCAAGTGTTTTTAGGTGAAAGCTTAGATAAAAAAATCATAGTTTAAGATCATAGAAAGCAAAGGTTGGTTGTGTAAATTAGAGACAGCATATTTATTAGTGAGATCTCTCAGGTATCAGTATAGCACGTATTTTACTATTTTATTTGGTTATTTGCTAACTGGGTAAATGAACTGGTCAGCATATTGTTTTCAGCCATGTTTTAGACACTGTGCATGTGGAATTAAGTATAGGTTCAAAGGGAATTCTTGTCCCTTTTTGCTAATTATGATTCAGTCTGTGAAGATCATATGTGCACAGGAGGTGTGGAGGGAATGAAATGAGACCTGGCAAACTACAGGACTATTCTAGTGCATGGCAGGCTAGAATTAGTACAAAAATGCAAAGTAGTGCAACCTGGAAATAGAAAAGGTATGGTGAGACCACATAGCAGGAAGTTGTACACTGTGCCTAACAGGAACAGCAGTTATTTATTTCTGATTAATTAAACCTGGAGAAGTCATTGTGTGAGGGTAATACAAGCTGAATAACTCCTAGGATATATAGGAAATAATAGCAGTATATTATTCTCTGCACAGGTGGTTGCTGAAAGCCTATCCATGAGTACTGCATGCCAAAGTTGAGACCCCTAGTTCTGTAAGAACATGAGTAAGACAGAACAGCAAAATAACGTGTGAATGGTATCAGACATTTTATGAGTAAAGAATAATGGACCCAATCTGCCACATGGTTGAGAAAAGGGAGATGGAAAATGTAAAGCCTTTTGGATATGATCACAGAGCTGCGTACCTTGAAACACAGTTTGAAAGAATAATGAGCCAGCTGATGGAGGATATGCAATAGTATTGTGTCCTTCCAGGGACTTCATTTTTTGGAATCCAGGTCTCGAGCATAGCTGGTTGATCATGATCCTTAATGTTACTGTCTCTTGATCTTTATATTTTTTATGATGTATCTGTCTATTAATGTTTGTAATTTATTTGCTTTGTGATGACTGTGCATTTAGACCTTGAGAAAGAGTTTATGTAGGCCTAATGTATCTGTCTGTTTAATACTGTTTAAATTAATGTGTAAATAAGGCTTGGTACAAAATTCCAGTTTCTGAAGAGAAAAAAACGTATTATTTCAACTAGAAGCAGAGTATTTCCGAAGTCTGCCATGGATTGGTACTAATTCTCACAAATTGACTGCAATGTAACCGTGCTTTTTTTCTTTTTCTTTAGATTTTCCAGTTGTCACAGATATCCTTTGCGATCCACCAGTTCCCCTGTATGGTCAAAAACTTAAGCTTAGCTGTGAAGTTAAAGGATTCTCTGCTAAGGATATGGAAACAAGCTGGTTTAAGGAAAATGAAAAATGCTCCAAAGGAGTTACACTTTCAAAGTCAAAAATAGCAGACGATATGTATGACCTGCATTCATGTTTGGAGCTAGTACCTACAGGTTTGGATTACAAGAAAGAGTTTTCATTCAAAGTAAAACATTCACATTTGGAAGAACCATTTATAAAGAAAACAATATTGGGTCTTCAAGGTAAGATCAGTGTATTCATTGTCATCTTACATTAAAGTGCTCAGAATTAATTGACACAAAGTATCTAGTGAGGTGTCATTGTTTCTACTTTTGTTTGACGATGTAAAGAACAAAAAAAACTAATTTATTTTTTAACTTACGGATGAATTTTGTTGTTTAACACACAAGACAACACAGAAGGCAACAGTCTCTAGGGCAGCAGCCAGTATTGCTTCATAAACAGAAGTGACTGTCAATCAAGCCTAATCCAGATGTATAATTATATGAACATGACAGAGGAGTACCTATAGATGTGGTCTACATGGAGTTCACAAAAATATCAGACAGTCTGCTGCTAGGAAAGCTGGAGGAATTGTGGAATCAGGACTGAGAAATTAGATTGTTGCATTGCTCAAAGGTAAAACCTACTGGATTGCGATAATATGAACAATGTCAGAAAAATGGAATGTGATTAGTGGAGTACTGTAGGCCCATTTCTACATCCAGTATTCTTCACTGCGTCAACTTCAGATATGTCTGAAGTAACAAGAGGATAAGGATCATCCTGTTTGCTGAAGAGAAAAAGGTGCAGTAGTGAAGGAAGAGGAGGGTCTAAGAATTTAGGAAGGCAGACCAGTTAGCTAGAATGGTGGCAGTTGTTCACTGACTCGCTTAACAACAGCTGACATCCAGTTCTTCACTTGTGATATTTTTCAGGCTTGCACTGAAAGACTGGATGTTAGCTGTTGTAAAATGGTCTTATCACTTAAAGATTGTCACCTGGGTGTGGAATTTAATTTCATCATCAGACTTTGCTACAGTGATTCATACATTAGTGTTGTCTTGACTGGGCTACTGCAGTGCCCCTATCTTGGATGGGGGATGTGGCATTGCTTCAGATGGTGCAGAATTCAGCAACAAGTTTACTGACTGGGGGATGGACATTCCTGCCATGTTATTGATTTGCTGTGGTACCTCCACTGGCTGCCAATCCCTGCCAGATCTGTGTCTTGTATCGTCCAGATGCTACTCAGCCTTGTTTCTGTTTATTTGAAAGAACGTTTGTTTCCCTAGATCCCTGCTTTTTGTCCCTCGGAATGTGGTGTGAAAGCTTCTAGCTTTTAGATGGACCCATTTCAAAAACTCTGGTAGGACATCTTTTGCTTGAATGTTTGTTGAAATTCCAAGGACTTTGTGTGTTCCTTAGAATAGTGAAACTACAACTATAAATGTCCAAGTGTATGAAAATTAGTCTGGGGATAAGGTACCTCTGAAGTATAGTGCTTTAGGAGTTAGTATGTATGAGTAGCAGGAGTGTGGGGAGGATACAGAATGCTTTACTAGTGTGGAACAGTTAGTGCTGAAATTTGTTTGTATTTGAATCACAGTTTTGTTTTGTTTTTTTTTTTTTTTTGTTGTTTCTGTTGTTTTTGGACCTGTAATACCCACAGCTTTGGGTCTTGTGATGATGAGCCATTTTGTTTATCTGGGCATGGTCTTCTGGAATCTGCTGTCTTCTGTGAACTGTGGCGTCCTTTAAGAGGTCCCTGAAATTCCACTTTGAGTTTTCATAAGCTCTTAGAGCTCCCTTATAATTTATCTCAGCCTGTATGCATCATTTATTTTATGGGCTGCCTTTCTTTGAAATATTTATCTCTGTACAGTGCTTAATTTCTTGAACATTTTAATATTGCAAATAAATAAACAAGTACTGTAACTGGGCTTTGGCAACCCAGGAGTGAAGTATCAGCTGGGAGGAGTGAAACTCGTAGCTGATCAAGAAAAGGATGTTGGGGTGTTAATCATACATGGCATGGAGTACCAAGAGTAGAATTAGATGGCATTTGTAATAGGAGCCAGAATGCTAGGGTGTATTCTCCAAGAGATGAACTTCAGAGACCTAACAGTTTATGGTTAAAAAAAAAAATGTTACTGCTTCTGCTGTGTTGAGCTCTGATCAGACTATACCTTGAGTACTGTGTATAGTTGTGGCTGCTGTATAAGGAAAGGTGTATCAGGCTGCTGGAAGAGTCTAGAGAAAAAAACAACATAAGTGTGCATGGGATGGAAATAAAAGAATATAATCAGAGACTTGAGATGCTGGAGCTCTTCTCACTAGACACTAGATGAAGTAGAGTGGAAGATATATTTGCACAAGATTATGTCTGGGAGAAGTGTAGGGGTTACCTTAAACAGGAATGATGGGGGAAAGATGTTACAAGTAACAATGTAGGGGCCTGCTTCTGCTTGGCTCTGTAAAAGTACTTCATGGCGAAGGTTGGGAATGCATGAAAATGGCCTTCCAGAATAGGTGATGGAGAAGAAATCCAAGGAGGCATTCAGAAGAGTGTTCTACAGGTGGAGATGATGATAATGGCATGGGTAGTGGAGAGGTTGAATGCCCCACTTGGGGTTGTATTGACTTGCATACTGAAGAATTGGAAGGGACCTCATATTAACTTGGATAGTTTCAATGGAGTATTTTCTATTTCATTGTATGGGGCAATACCATTTAGCACACTCGGACAGTTAGTGAAGCAGGGTGTTTAATTGTGAAATGGGATATCAAACCTGATGAGACTTTAGAAGAATATGTATGATTTACTGGAAGTTTTGGATGTTTGTTTTTATGGAAGAAGCACCCTTTGAGTGCTATACGTCCTCCTCCTTTTTATGTTTCCAGTTCCTCCTATAAATTTTACATCCTGGCATATTACATCCTAGTCATACAATTTTGTTTACCACTATTAAAGCATCATTTCTTCCATCAAAGCTACTTCATTTTGCAGTTTTTGTTTTTAAACTGTCAACATGAGTGCTCATTATCTTTCTTGTTTCTTTTGACTTGTCTGTTTGTACCTCATTCATTTTGATACTCTGTAGAGCTCTTCTCCTTCCCCAATTTACCACTGACCTCATTTCATTATGTTGCTCTTAGTAGTGGGGAGCATCGCACTAAATGTTTTGAGCTTTTTTTTTCTTTATGGAAAGTCCATATTGTTCCTGATAGTTTTCCTTCTTCTTTGCTAGCTAAAATGCTTTCTGATGAAAATATTAAACCTGTTGAATTTCTTTCTCTAACCACAATGAGGTTTAGATCCCTAGATTGAGTATTTCTGATGCCATGTGACTTGGTGATGTGCAGTAAATCCATCAGTAATGGGTCTAAAGAGATCTTGTAGGATAGACTCAGGTCGCTTCTTAGCAGTCTGTAAAATACAGAGTATAATGGCAGGGCTTTGAGTCCGTCCATGTAGGACATGTTGCTTAGGACTTGTATCCTTTTAGTAAGGTATCTCTGTGGGTGTTCAGTTGTTGCATGTGTCTGGAGAGATATATGCCAAAGGAGACATTACAATCAGTGATTGGCCTAATGAAACAATTAATAGTAATTGTCCTTTTCCTTGTGAGTTTCATTCTATTTCTGTATTATTTATTTATTTATTTCTGTAGATTCCCAGTATCTGTCATAATATCCACTGTTGGTGCCTCTGTGGACTGAGCATGTGAAAAAACAGCATCAGAAGTGGGAAGATGTTAAACTCTAAAGCTTAGGACCTCATCTCCCTCACCTTCTAACAATATCTTGTGATCCATCATCTTTGGCAGTGGTGATGGCCTTTATGTTCTGCCCATGCTTCGTGGAAATGAGAAATCTTGCTCAGAGCAGACAGGTGATCCAAGCAGTGCAACCCTGCATTCCCTACAATGTGTCTCAGAAAACATTTCTGTGCCGCAACTACACTCAAGTCACTCCAGCTATTTCTTATTGGTTCCGTAACTGACTTTTTATTTACTTTTCAACTTCTGTTTACTTAAAGATTTTTTTTTTATTTTAAATTAACTTTTGCAATGTTTCTGCTAATCATTTGGCCAGAAGTTTCTCTATCACTTGGAAGTTTCCCTGCTAGTAAAAATTCAAATTAATCCACTGGGGGAATTCAGAGCTTCCATGGGAAGTTATTACATTGTTGTTAATCAGGGACCTTTTTTCTTCTGTCATTACCTAGCCCTGTAAAAATAGAAGAGTGTCAGCAGCATAGTTTGGATCAAGCAAATTAAATACTGAGGGCCTGTCTAATGAGGAAAGTGGGCTGTAACTTTTCAGTGTTAGTTTGGGATTTAGACTTGAGAGAAATGAGTCTGGGAGGGATTTTAAAAGCTGTGTTTTCTAGTTGGAAGCTGATGGGACATTGATCAATTAATACAGGGTATATTTTGACTGATAAAATGATACTTGGATTGTTTGTGGTTACCAGGTCCAGCCTAAGTTGTAAAACAAGTCAAACACGATTTAAGTCAGGCAGGAGTTCAGAAATATCTTTGTGAAGAAGGCCAAGTAAGCATTGATTACATTCACCTTGAATTAAGAAATTTTTAATTTCAGAGCAGAGGAAGTGATGTCATGGGTACGAGTTTGGAAATTTGTTATGGTGGCAGCAGTGGTATATAAACCTATGCAACGTAAGGATTGGTGTTGAATGAGATGTTAATTAATAGCCAGTTTGGTTTAGATTCTGATGTGGAATTTGCTTGAGAGTGTATTTATATCACTAATTTAGATAAAGGATTAAGGTACTTCCTGCATTTCTGTTTCCATAGCTTTCATCAGAGATATAGTTATAGTCTTGGAAGGATTGGTGGTTGGAAGGGCTATCATTTTAAACCTGGATTCAGTGACAGCAGGTAAGTATGGATTATGTGGTGTAACAAAGGTTCTAACTTTATCTATTAGTTTGTAAGACTTTCTGCTTTAATTAGAAAGCAGGATAAAGATTGTCTTGACTTGAGAAGTTGATTAGGGGAAGGAAGGCCTGGGTTTTGCTCAATGATTCGTTATTTGTAAGAAGTCTCTCTGGCTGCCCACTAATCAACAGGTTGATTAGAGCTCTCCCAGTGTGAAATCAGAAAATTTGGAAAGCATCCAGAAAAAAAAAACATTTACAATTCAGTTACTGGTTAGTCACTACACTGCCTGTATATCACCAACTAAGAAATTGTGAGAAAGTAAGAGAAAATCAACTAGAAAAAGACTCTGGTGGAGAAGACCATTACATTTTCAGCAAAAACACAGATCAGGTTTCAGCCTCAGTACAGGATTAGATGGATTCCAGTAATTTAGAGGAAAACTAAATCAAATACATTCAGAAGTGTTTAAAATAAGTGAGACACTTGAAAAATACATACAGTCAAATGACAAAAGGCTAGAAAGAGAAAAAAACAAAGTTTAAGTAGCTATTCATATGAACTAATAAAATTGCTTATTGAAATGAAGGAAAGACTACCGGATTATGAAGCTCCTCAGAAATAACCTATCTGATGTTGTTAATCTTCATTCATTCATGACGGATGGGTCTCAGTTTTATCCTTGGAACCGACTCGGCCGATATAACAAGCTCATGCCAGCCAAAAACACTCAAGCAAAGGTTACCCATAGTACCCCTCTCCTCATCTCCTCAGATCTCGTTTGCCATGTAGAGTTTCAACACACATCAGGCCAGCTCTCAAGCTAAGTGTTTCGTTTTTTTCTCTTTTTCATTATAGTCTTCTATATCCAACTAAATTTTACCAATTTATAGTTTTTGGTAGTTATTTGATAGTTTCCTTCCTGTGTGAGTGAAATTTCCTTCCCTTTTTGTTTGCCTTATTGTTATTTAGATGTACCATCGTTGTTACAGACCCCTCATTTACCTTTTGGTAATTTAATTATCATCGTTGGTATTTTCCTTTCCCTTCTCTTTACCCTTTGGGTAGACCTTCTTGCCATTGTTGATAAAACAAAAAAGTCCTTTCCTTTCTTTGTGTGTGTGTGTGTGTGTGCATAGACTTCGTTGTAGCAGGATATTTCTTGTTTAATTACAGTTAATTGTGGTTAACTGAAAATTTCTTAATGGCTGACAAGGTCACCACTGTTTTACAGTGTGATAAATGTGACAGGAAGATCTGAAACTTTGATGGGCAGCTCTCTTGCATTTATTGAGTAGGAGTACCTCATCTGAATGTTCAACCTCCATGTGAGCATTGTAAGGCCTTTAGTGCCCGCACATTAGCTAAGCGCAAAAACAAACTGATTTTAAAAGGTCTTAAAAACCCCTTTTTCGGAGGCTTTACATGAGGCGGAGGTCTCAACTCCTCCCAAAAAAGAGTTGAAGAGGAGACAATCGGTGGCATCGTCTCTTCAGTCCCAGGAAACAAAAAACACCACGGCTCAGGTTCATACGGAACCAAAACAGAAACATGCCAAATTGACTTTGACACCGACCTCGGCACCAGAGATTAAATCTCCATCCACTGAGCCGTCCCTTACTAAGGAACTGACAACTACTATGATTTCCATGGTACTGACCCCTTCTACAGCACCACAAGCTGTCTCTGCACTAACAATAGTGTCTCCCTTTAAATCCCCCATCATCACAACCTTCAGGTCTTCCAACCTCTGTGTCATAGGTAAAGACATTCCCCAGGACCAGATATTCCCCATCAGTTGACCCCTTTGTTGGACAACGGCTAAGTCTATTCCTTGATCGGCCTGAATCTCCATCAGGGATGCCAACCCATTCCACAAGGAGCCTTTCAGAGTTCAGCGTAGTGAGACTTGTGGATAAGCTCCTAGTGGCCAGAGGCATCACAACTACTCCTACAACCTCCCTCCCACCTGGAGCTGAAGGGTTTTCTCCACCGACTCCAACCTATGTTCCTCCTTCATCCTTCTTGCAGGTCTTGGAGCCCTCGATGCCTGTCCTGATGCCAGCTTCTTTGGTTCCAGTGGTAAATCTTGCTGTGGCTCTGGAACCTACCCTGTGGACCACAGCTCAGTTGGAGCCATCCCACCCTCAAGATTGTGACTTGTCTGTCGGCACCATGACCCCTAGCAAGGCATCAATTTTTTTCTACGGTGTCATCTGCAGTTTCGGTAGCTTTGACAGCTGTGAGTCCTCTTGCAGCTCAACTCCTGGAGGCAGGTTTGTTGGAGCGGGGTGTGTCCCTGTTCCGAGGTTGTCTTTCCTGGTTCTAGGCTCCCATCCCTCTTTGGGCAGGCCTGCCTTCCAGGTTAGGGAGAGGGCACTTGCCTCAGCAGGTTTGCAGTTGGCCCCTTTGATACCGGAATGTCACATATACATGTCATCCAGTTCACAGCTGACACAGTCCACTATACTAGGACATCAGGCATGGGAACAGCAAGATACCCTACCACAGGGCACCCTTTCTTTGGAGTCCTGTTCAGACGTTTCCCCTGAAGAGCCACCACATAAGAGATTGTGCAAGAGGAAGCACGTTGATTCCCCTGAGGAATCCCTCACCAAAGATACAGATTACGATGAGGGGTAAGGGTCCCCATGGTCGCCACCTGAAGATGTCTCCTTTGGCGACATACTGGAGATCCTGAAACAGAGGGGGGACTGGAAGCCCACCAACCTTTCCTCTGAGGAATCTGTATTCTTGCAGGCTTTCCATACTCAACCCTGTACTTCCTGGGTGACCCTACCTGTGGATGAGTTGGTCAAGCTCATCGTGCAGCATGCTTGGAAGGCCCCTGATAGCATTGAGCCAATACCCCAGAGACTGGACAAAATACTCTGCCCTACAGAGGATCAGCCCCATTTGTCCAAAGGCTTGGGAGCAGATGCTATGATGGTGGTGGCAGCCACAAGTAAAGAACTCGCAGAAGAGAGTCCTGCTATCCATCCTCCAAACAGCGAGTCCCAGACAATGGACAGACTCGGGAAGCGGGTTTACACTTTAGTGACCTTTGCCATATGGTCTTTGAACTACTTGGCACATTTTACCCATCTTCAGTGGGACTTGATTACAGAACTTTCAGGAACCTTAGCAGGAGCAGTGTTTGATGAGGTATGTGACAAAGTTGTCTCCCAGCTTGCCACCCTAGAATCCATTTCAAATTCGTCCATTCGGTTGATTGCCCATACAACCGAAGCGGAGGACAGAGCAGCAGGTACAGGTGTTGTCATGAGACGTCACATCTGGATGCACTTGTGTGACTTTGTGGACCCCTTCAAGTCTTCCTTCATCAAGGCTCCCATTGACGAATCTTCTCTGTTTGGCCCTAAAGCTATAGCCAGGTGAGAAAAAGATGGAAAGACCATGTCTGCTGTTAGCGTACATTTTTCCACTCTTCAGCGATCCTATACCAGGAATCAGGGAAGCGGGAAGATGTGGATCAAGAAATCCCAGGACCTTTTTGTGACATACGCGGTGAGTTTTCTGCCCAGGGCAGAGGGGGGAACTCATCAGGAAGATGCTCCACCCATGGTAGAGGGGGCCCACGAAACCAGGGCTCCAGGGACTCCTTCTCTGTGCAGCCCTATTAGAGCTCCCTGAAGAGTGGCCAAATTGATACTGTGGAGGCAGTCGGGGGATGGTTCTCTTTGCACTACTTAGCCTGGCATTCAATAACATAAGATTCCTGGGTGCAGACAGTAATGACCAGAGGTTACCATATTCTCTTCAGCCTTTATCCAAGGCCACAAAGGCAAATCCCCAATGTTCCACCCAGTCAGATGGATACAACAGCTCAAGAAGTTTTAAAGCTACTAGAGAAAAGAGTCATCCAAACAATCCCACCAGACCAAATAGGATCCGGAATTTATTCGATTCTTTTTAGTGCCAGAAAAGACTGGCCTGGAGGCCAATTTTTAGACCTCAGTATCTTTAATAAATTCTTTAGACGGACAAAATTTTGGATGGTCATGGCTCAGTCTATCTTTCCATTTCTGGGAAAAGATGATTGGATGTGCTCGATAGATCTTCAGGATGCATATTATCACATAAAAATGGACAAACAATCCAGAAGATATCTCTGCTTCTGGCTGGGAGCCAATCATTATCAATTTCGGGCACTCCCCTTTGGTCTCACCACAGCCCCCAGGGTGTTCAACAAATGCATGACAGTAGTAACAGCTCACTTGAGACTGCAAGGATTCCAGTTGTTTCCGTATTTAGATGATTGGCTCCTTACCTCCCCCACCAAACGTCTACTGCTTCAAGCCTTATGCTACACTCTAGAACTGGCAGACATATTAGGCATCTCAATAAACAAGGAAAAGTCAAAACTGGTACAGCTCAAAGCTTAGACTTCATTGGAGCAATTTTCAACACAAGATCCTGTCTTGTTGCTCTACCTCATCACAGGTTAAGATCCCAGCTACAGCCAATACTTTCTCAAGATTTAGTCCCATCTAGTTTAGTCTTACAACTGTTGGGTTCAATGGCAGTGATAATCACCCTGGATCCACTGGCAAGATTCCACATGATGCTGCTTCACTGGCTCCTAGCGTCACAGTGGTCTCTACTGACACATCTCATGTCTTACCCAGTCTGCATAGCAACCTGTTGCAAACATCTGAATTAGATGAAACCAGAACAGTAGTTATGGAGTCGCCCCTTTTCATCCCCTCAACTCAAGGCCGTAGTGATCACAAACACATCCTTGATGGGGGGGGGGGGGGGGCCTTTTCAGGGGAAAAACAGTCCAAGGCACTTGGTCCCCCTTAGAGGTCAGTCTGCACATCAGTGTCCTAGAATGGAGCGCGGTGCTTCCAGTGTTGCAAGCATTCTATTCTGCTCTTCTGTCTTGGACAATTGCTATGCAATCAGTCAACATGTTGGTGGTTTGGTACATCAACAAACAAGGGGGAACCAGATCTTGCCATTATGTTGGGAAGCCCTGAGTGTGGCAGTGGATGATAGATTCCAACAGCTTTCTGATAGCAATGCACATTCCCGGTAATTCCAACGTGATTGCAGACAAATTGAGCCGAAACATCCTTATGGCTTACAAGTGGTCTCTCAATCCCATAATAGCGACCAAAATCTTTTGTCGTTGGGGCCAGCCTTGCTGCAATCTCTTTGCCTCTCCCTCAAACCACAAATGCAGCAGCCACTTTGCCCTGATCCCCCCCCTCAGGGGAGAGCCACAGAGAAGATGCTCTGATATACAGTTGGCCCCAAGGTCTGCTTTATGCCTTTCCTCTCTTTCCCCTGATACCATAGTTTTTAAAGAAAGTGCAATGGTTGACAAGCAAAGTGATCCTCATTGCACCCTGTTGGCCCCGTCAAGTCTGGTTCCCCTTTTTGTGGCCTCACCTAGTTCACCCCCCGTGGACTCGGGATCCAACCCCAGGACTGCTCTCTCATCCACAGGGCCTGGTCCTTCCCGACCTACCGAATCTCAAGCTGACCGCTTGGTTTCTCCACTTCCAGTATTTGTCAAATAGAGTAATATATCTTCCCCAATGCAACAGATACTTCTGGCTTCCCATAAACCAGCCTCCAGGACACGTTATCATAGTAAATGGAACAGATTTGTGATCTGGACTCAAGAACAAAGACTCTTTTCCTTCTCAGCCCTGATTCATAAAGTCTTAGAATACTTGTCAACACTACTTCAATCAGAAGCCTCAGTTTCTACTGTCAGAGTCCATTTAGCAGCAATCTCCAATTTTCGCAATGGCTTTAATGATTCTTACTTGATATCTCACCGTCTCTGCAAAACCTTCTTAAAGGGAGTCATGCATCTGAGACCACTACTTAAAGATCCTGTTGAACCTTGGAATTTGATGCTAGTCATACAAATTTTAATTCAACAACTCTTTGAGCCATCAGCCACCTGTGACATAAAGTTTTTGTCTTGGAAAACCTTATTCCTGGTAGCCATCATGTCAACTAGTAGGATGTCAGAATTACTGGCTTTGTGTGTAAAACGCCCATACATAATTTTTTCAGAAAGCGAGAGTATCACTTCAGACTACCCGTCTTTCTACCCAAAGTTGTTTCAGATTCAAATCTTAACCAATCCATTGACTTGCCAGTTTTCTTTCCAAAATTTTTTTAACAAAGAAGAATACTGTTTGCAGTTGTTAGTGCATAGACAATTACGATTTTACTTAGGACTAAATCATTCAGAAAATCAGATCAACTCTTCCTGTCTTTTTCAGGTCCAAGATTAGGCAAACCAGTTTCCAAAGTCACTTTATCAAAATGTATAAAAGTAAAATAATAGCCAGTAGGCAAACCAACCCCGTTGTAAACAGCAAACAGCCAAGCAAAACCAAACATTGAAGTGAAACACAGCTTTAAGCACCATTCAAGACTGTAAAACGTGTTATTTCCAGGTAAGCGTTTCACCACAGAGAGTGACTTCATCAGACCCATTAATACAAACTAAAAGCAAGCAAAACAATACAATTAAATACTCACATATAATGCTCACTCATTTCAAAAACTCAATCCACGCAATGTTAGCTGACTTTGCATCTAAACATTCTATTAATAACGTCCGCTCTACATTCAAAGCCACTTAAAGTCACAGTTCTCTGTTGTAGATCATTGCACATAAGAATTATTTAAAGCTCTCCATATTCAGTCCAATCATAATAATAAAATACATCATAAATCGGGTCGTAGCTAGCTTGTCAGAAAATCTGTTCCTATCACTTAGAATATAACATTATTCTGTTCACTAGTATAAACACGAACTTCCATTCAATAGCTGAAAGCAGTTAAAAGTAATTCAGCAAATTATAACCATGTAGATCCATAGTAAGGTAAAGCTTTTAGAAACCCTATCAAGTATTTATAAATCCCTGCTTTTGAATACTTGAATTGCTGAAGCTTCTGTTATTCAAAAACACATATTCGGCAGATAGAAATTTTACATGCTCAGCAAATAGAAAATTTAGAGTCCAACTGCATAGCTGCCCAACGTAAAATAAAACCTCAACAGCAATATGTTAACAAGGTGCATTCATAACATACACTGTGCATAAAACCACTCGATATAAAAAACCTCTAGACCTGTATAAATGAACAGAGCAGCAAGTAACTCTTAACTGTGCTGCTTAAATGTTCATATTGTAGCAGCAATGGCACTACGACAACCGGAAGCATAGAATCTGTCAGTTATACAGCTCAACAGCTGTCTAAATTAATTTATAATAGGTATATAATGTTTCAACTACCATAAACCATTTTACCTAGGTATATAACGTAAACCTTACAGTTTACAAGTACGTAGGGTAACAGATTCATCAAAACACTATGTCCCAGCTACCCAACTGCTTGAAACACAGTAACAATCATATTATCAGCCATATCCATAAATTCTATCCATTGTACAGTTAAACAACTGTCAGTTTTTGCTAAAGAATAAATCAATGGATAAAACAAATAGTATAGGATACAGTAAATGAATAATGATATGTATATATTACAGCCACTACAAACAAATTATGCTTCCGGATGAAATTATGCATATTGCTTAATACTGAATCATAATTAATCTAACATCCAAGCAATAAATAAACATTGTAAAATGATATATATATATATATATATATATATATCAACAAAGCACTTATGGTTCCTATCAGAAGTGTCTAATGGTAGACCAGCAAATTAATGTGCATGAGAAATGCAATATCCTATACTGAAGAGCTAGATGTGTCATATGGGCATATAAAAATATAGTTTATACTTGTAGCTATTATGCTAATACACCTTCAAAAATATTTATTTGGTACTACATCCATAACAACTAGCATATGTCACCTACATAAAGTACAAAGCTGCCTAAATTAGGCTAGAATGAAAGATTAGAAATCTCACATGACCATCTTTATAAACCTAGACCATAAATCCTCGATGTGTAAAAATATCTGAATAAATATTCAACTGATATGAAAATTATTATATATGATATAACAAGACTACATGGAATATTAGTGAAAGCAGTGGTTATTAACTAAATCTCTGTATATCTGTCTATACTACTATACATATTCACCAAGCATTATCAAAATTTCCATTTTATAATAACATGAATAACCCTAACAAATACATGTGGTAATGCACAGTTAACTACTCAGCTATTCAATGCAGTGTTATAACTTAACATATTATTTCCTAGGCAATCCCCATTCTTCCAATGCACATTTGATGGATATTTTCCCATTCAAACCTAGCCCCTTCTCTGCTCTTAATTTTAATATCTATCGTAATTCACTATTCTCCGTCAGATTCTTAACATTCCCTACTCTTGGGCCAATAACAATTTATTCCAATCCAATAAACTTAAAATGATATGCAGCACTAATTTTGATAGATCTAGACAGGGCACTAACTGAGTCTCTATTCCTTATACTATTGATGTGTTCCCTCATCCTCTCACGAAACGTTCTGTTGGTTTTCCCAACAAAGAAGTATGAACAACAATCACATTGTGCTAAGTAAAAATGTTTTTACTGTCGCAATCAATATCAGTTTTTAACTTGTATAGCACTCCTGGTCAGGATTTATAAATTCATTAGTTTGTTTAATGAATTGACAGACACTACAATGACCACATATCCTAGTCCCTACATTTATATTGGTACTGTGTGTCACTGTATCTCTAGGGTAACATAGCATTCTCCTGATATTTTTTCTGTTTTTAAAACGGAAACTAGGGTGTTCTCCTACTATATCTTTAATTTTCTTATCAGTCATAAGTAACGGCCAATGTTTATAGAAAATATCCTTAGCCTTATTGACATCACTGGTATATGGTATAGATATGTTAACTACCTTTTGAGTATCCATTACTGAATTATACTCAACCACATTAACTGACTTAGAAGAAAAATATGGTTTAGCTCTACTATACCTCAACTTTTTTACTTCCTCCAGTGTGGGGGTTGCTTCATTTGCCTTATAGCCCTGTTGGTATAGATTATTTTCCAATTGATTTAAGCCTTCTACAAACGTTTGTTCTTTGTTACTTAGACGCGAGACTCTCATCCCCTCTCCTTTAACTACATTATTAAACGTTCATTTGGAATGCATGTGGCCACTGATGTTATATTCTAAGTGAAAGGAACAGATTTTCTGACAAGCTAGCTATGATCTGATTTATGATGTATTTTATTATTATGATTGAACTGAATATGGGGAGCTTTAAATAATTCTTATGTGCAATGATCTACAACAGAGAACTGTGACTTTAAATGGCTTTGAATGTAGAGCTGACGTCAGTAATAGAACGTTTAGATGCAAAGTCAGCTAACATTGCCTGGATTGAGTTTTTGAACTGAGTGAGCGTTATATGTGAGTATTTAATTGTATTGTTTTGCTTGCTTTTAGTTTGTATTAATGGGTCTGATGAAGTCACTCTCTGTGGTGAAAGCGCTAACCTGGAAATAAAACGTTTTACAGTTTTACAGTCTTGAATAGTGCTTAAAGCCGTGCTTCATTTCACCGTTGGTTCTGTTTACTTTATCAAAATGGTTGAGAGATTACATTACCTTTGTTTATCAACAGAACAAAATGACTATCAACTAAAGTCAAGGCTCACACCACCAGATTAGTGTCCACTTCAGTGGCCTTAGACTTAAGAGCCTGTATGGATAACATTTACACAGCAGCTACTTGGGCTACCCCTCATACCTTTATTGCTCATTACAAATTGGATATGGTCTCCAGGGGGAGATCATCCTTTGGCTCAGTAGGGCTCGGGAATATCCTTCCATACAGCCTCCCAGGACATAAAGTAGCTAGGGACTCTGTCCTATCCATTATGAATGAATGAAGATTAACAACATCAGATAAAGAAGTTATGATAATCTTCGTGTTTCACTGTTGCAGTCATCACACTTGGGTTATCCTGCCAGGGGTAGCTCTCATTCGGCCCGAATATCAGAGACTTAGTATTTCTGCGTCGGTTGCTGTTGCTCCAAGACTGACGTCAGGTCATCAGTGGTATAAAATCAGGCAGCCAATGCCATTACATCAGTCTTTCTTGCTGAGGAGCCCGAAGCAGAAGCAGTTTGCATGAGTGCCGGTCAGCCGCTACCTGAGTTTTCGTTTCCAAATCGAAGTTGAGGTCTTCTAAAGCTAAGTACCCCATTCAGGGTCCTTTTTTCTTGCTCTAAAGATGTCAGAAAAAGTTAACAATTGTTTCGCCTGTGGAAAGCAAATACCACACCAAGGTTTCCATTCTTACTGTGTCACCTGTTTAGGCCCAGACCACGACATCCCTTGCTGTCGGTTTTGTGCTTTGTTCAACACCAGAATTATACATCGTTGGGCCCTTCTTGTAGCTAAATATTTTTGCTCTCGAGCTCCATATTCTGAAATGGCTTCAATAAGCCATCCAACTACCGATATTCCAAAACAAGTAAGGATAAAGAGAGATAGGACCGCACAGGTCCAGAACTGCCAATGCTTCCATTAAGCTAGTCGCTAGTTTGCCAGTCCTCAGTGAGGCGCTTTCGCAGCCCTTAATGCCTGCTTCTGTGGATTCACAGGCCACTACCGAGACACGTTCGGAGTCCAGTATGCAGCAAGACTCTTCTTTGACTAAGGATCCTGCGGATTTCTCTACCTTGGATGGGTCTGGAGCCGCTGAGCAGGCACCGGCTTCCGAGGAAGTTCTTCGCACTACTGACACTCATCACAAACCAACTTCTGTCGTGTCTTCAATTCTTTCTAAAACTACCTAAGACCCAGGGTACAAACTAGGTCTAAAAAACCGACAACCCAAGGTCAAGCACCTGCTTCCATGCCTCAGTCTCAAATGCTTAAAATGGCAGAAGACCTTATCATGCTTATTAGGGGAAGCCAGCCTACCCCTTCCAAAAGAAAGAGACTTGTCCCCAGCAGTTTTATCTGACCAGGAGTCCGATGACTCTGAGGTTTTTGAATATGAAGACATACAACCCTTGTCTGCTTATGAGGATTCAAATGCCGAGGAATCCATTCCTTCTGCCTCTCCTCCAGAGGATTTTTCATTTGGTGAAACCCTACATACTTTAAGGGGGCATTTCCAGTGGGAGTGTCACGACTATCCTCAGTCCAAAAAGAGACTCAGGGAATTCTTAGATTTACTACAGCACAGACCTTTAGCCATCCTCCCTGTCCTGGATGTTGTGGATGATGTCTTTATGGAGTCCAGTTTTATTCCGGACACCCACCTGCTCCCAGGAAGCCTGACAGGTATTAGAGTCCCCGACTCACACAAATTTCTTTTCAAAAATCCTACTGCTGACCCAGAGGTCATCTCCCAAGGACCTAAAGGAATAAAAGCAACCACAGATAAGAATCCCACCCCCTTGGACAGGGATTCCCGAGCTTTAGACAGATGGAGAAAAAAGTATATACCTCTGCAACTCTTGCCATTAGAGCACTAAATTGTCAATTCCACATGCTGAAATACCTACCATTCTGGCTTGTGCAGAAAATAAAGAATTACAGGAGCTTATGCATTCTGCAAGCCAAGTTACTAAACACACCTTCCAGTGTGGCTTTGACACCATAGAAGCATCCTGCAGGGCAGAAGTCACAGGTTCTGTACTTGGAAGGCATGCTTGGCTTAAGGAACAGACCTTGCCAGACCATGTCACATCAAAACTATTGGACGCACCATTGAACAAAGACAATTTGTTTGGCACCAAGGCAGAAGAGGTCTTTAAAAAGATGGAAGAAAAAGCTAAATCTGTGCAGACAGACTTCTTGCAGGTCTGGCCTCCGAGGATCAGTTGGCATTGCCCCTCCAAGCACTGGTCTTTTCCGGCCCCCCTCAAGATCAGCTCAGACAAGACCTAGGGGAAGCAGACCCCCCCCCCTCCCCAAGGCAGCAGCCCCAGGGAATGCACAGATCTAAGCAATGGAGTTCCTCCACTTCAAAATCAGGGAGTGCTAAGCCACCCCATTATGGAAATAACTCACAATGACTTTACACCTCCACCCCTTACCTCTGCCCACCTGTTTGTACCCCTAGGAGGAAAACTCTCCTCCCATGCCAAAACTGGGCCTCCATCACCAACGACTGATGGGTCCTCGGCATAGTGTCCCAGGGATACAATTTTTATTTCCACACTCTGCCAACCCCAAAAGAATTCCCAGATCTTCCTCCAAACCAGTGGGCAGAGTCCCAAGATCAAGTCTGTTCCCTGCTCTCTATGAGGACAATACTGCCTGTTCCTGCAGACCAGATAGGCCAAGGTTTGTATTCCAGGCTTTTCCTGGTACCCAGTAAAAAGGGCACCTGGCACCCAATCCTCTATCTATCAATTCTAAACACCTTCCTGGTGATTTCAAAATGCTCACCCTTCAGCAGCAGCTTCCTATGCTATCCAAGGATGCTTGGTTAGCCACACTAGACCTAAAAGAGGCCTATCTACACATGCCAGTTAGGGATTCCTGCCGAAAATATCTATATTTCAGGTCAGGATCTATGCACTTTCAGTTCTCTGTGCTTCCCTTTGGCTTATCCACTGCTCCCAGAGTTTTCACAAAATGCTTGGCTCTAGTCATTGCTTTTTGCAGACAAAGAAATATTCAAATTTATCCCTACTTAGATGACTGCCTGATTCAGGCAGTCAGGAAAAGCTGCTGCAGCATCTGACCTTCAAGGACCTACCGACCTCCCTGGGGTATACTGTAAACAAAAAGAAATCCAAACTAGTACCCACTCAAAAAATTGTATTCCTGGGAGCAAGCCTGGACACAGCATCTCAGATGGCATTTCTTACTCCAGAAAAACAAGCCCATCTGACAGGCTACTTCTCTCAACTAGCCACCAGAACCCAGTTATCTGCAAGGAAAATCCTGCACGCCCTAGGGTTTATGGCATCCTGCATTCTACTTATTCTGTATACCAGACTGCATATGCGGAAACTTCAATGGTACCTAAAAAGCCTTTGGTGTCAACACTCTCAGGACCTGGAAACTATCATACCTATGATACCCTGTCTAAGGAAAGATTTTCTTTGGTGGGCAGCAGCATGCAACCACGACAAGGGTTTTCCCTTCTCACAACCCCACACCACCCAGACCCTAACCACAGACACATCAGATTATGCCTGGGGTGCACATCTGGACGGCAGGTGCATTCACGGCCATAGGAGCCCAAATCAAGTCCATCTGCACATCACCCAAAAAGAGATGCTAGCTATTCAGCACGTTTTGACAGCTTTCAGACCCCTACCCTCCCCGGAGCCTCTAGTGATCAAAACAGACAACACCACAATGATGTGATACATCAACAACCAGGGAGGAACTCACTCTTATCCCCTCTGCAGGCTTGCCATGACCCTTTGGCACATGGCTTCAGCCATGCAAATTCACCTGCAAGCACAATTCTTGCCAAGCTCCCAAATCTCTCTGGCAGACAACTTAAGCAGAAACTTCCTAGACCCACACGAGTGGCAGCTAGACCACAGCACCTTCAACCTTTTGACCTAGAAATGGGACATCCCGAAGGTGGACCTCTTTGCCTCCCACAACAATCACCAGCTCAGCAAATTCTGCACCAGGGAACCTCACAGCAAGGCCTGGAAAGTGGATGCCCTATCCTTCCAATGGGTAAACCTTACAATCTGTGCATTTCCCCCTCTACCTTTACTTTCAAGGGTACTACTCAAAATAAGGGAGGAAAAACCAAGAGCAATCTTGATTGCCCCAGACTGGCCATGCCAGCACTGGTACCCACTGATGTGCAGTCTGTCACCCCTGCCGATATGGCACCTACCTCAGATCCCAACTCTCCTGACCCAGCAGAATGAAGAATTCATGCATCCACGATTGCAGACCCTGAACCTGGCAGCCTGGCTTATTCCCTGACCTCTCCTCCAGTTGCCAGCCTAAGCAAGCAAGTCCTGGATGTTACACATCAGGCCAGACACCCCAGCACTAGAAAATCATATGCTGACAAGTGGAAAAGGTATTGCACCTGGATCCAGGCCAAAGGAGCTGAAACAGCACAGCCCTCCCTACCCCTCATCCTGGATTACCTAGCAGACCTACTACACAGGGACCTATCCTTCTCTTCTATTAAAATTCATGCTTCTGCCATCTCTGCTGATTACAACACAGAGCCACGTCTCTTTTCTCACCCTCTCATCAAACAGTTCCTAAGAGGGGCTAACAATTTAAGGCCACCCAGAAGAGCTCCTATCCCAGCTTGGGACCTTAACTTTGTGTTGGAAAAGCTCATACTACCCACCCCTCTCCCCCTTTGAGCCTGCAGCTTCAGCAGAGTTAAAATTCCTCTTTTGGAAAACAGCCTTGTTTCTGGCCATCAATTCAGCTAGAAGACTTTCAGAGCTACAAGCACTCATGGCTGTAGAGCCCTTCATCATTTTTCATGCTGACAGAGTCTCCCTCAGAACTAACCCAACTTCCATGCCTAAAGTGGTGTCCATTGTGGCTCTCAACCAGTCAATTCATTTCCCCACCTTCTTCCCTAACCCACAAAACAAGGGGGAAAGGATTCTGCATTATCTAGATGTGCACAGACAGCTCAGATTCTACCAGGTTAGGGCTAAATCTTTTAGGAAAACTGATTTTTTTTTTTGTCTCCAAACCTTCCAACCTGGGCTGACCCTCTAATATACTTATTCCTGATCCTGTCCATCCTCGTCACACCCAGTGCAAATGTTAATATCTTTAACTCTGCCACATCCAGTTCTAACTTCTGCCATTTTGTCAATGCAACTGTCTCCAACCCATATAACATAGCTGGTCTCACTACCCTCTTGTAGACCTTCCCTTTCATTCTTACTGGTACTAGTCTGTCACAAATCACTCCTGACACTCTTCTCCACACACTCCATCCTGCCTGTACTGTCTTTTTCACCTCTCTTCCACACTCAGCATTACTCACAAATACAAAATAATATATTCTATAAATAAGGTTAATTTTTCCAGAGTACCACACCAGTTACATCCTTGAATTTCTATGTGCCTTATTTTCTTTGCCAGTGGCTCTATGTATAATGCAAATAATAAAGGAGAAAGAGGACATCCCTGCCTGGTTTCCCTATTCAGACCCAAATTATTAGAAGGTAACCCTTCCACCTTGATTGTGCCTCTGATCAGTCATTTATCTTCCTAGTTAACCCCATTATTCTACAAGGAAATGCAAATGCCACAATTGCTCTGCTCATAAA
Source organism: Protopterus annectens (assembly GCF_019279795.1). NCBI lineage: Eukaryota > Metazoa > Chordata > Ceratodontiformes > Protopteridae > Protopterus > Protopterus annectens. The sequence continues at coordinate 166,981,728 of NC_056743.1, read as the reverse complement.
ATCCCAGCTAACTCTATCAAATGATTTCAATGTATCAAGATCCACTGCCTATAACAGATTCTCCTTGCACTCTGTTTTTGGATCATCAGTATTGTTAATGTTGTCAAACCCAAAGCACGAAACACAATCCGAAGTGTAAGCAGCAGCAGTTTATTTAGTACATTAACGCAAATATTCACAAGGCGTTTTTGTCCACAAGACTTCTTTAGATGTAATAAAGAATCCTTGTGAATATTTGCGTTAATGTACTAAATAAACTGCTGGTGCTTCCACTTCGTATCGTGTTTCATGCTTTGGGTTTGACTACCTGTACTTGATACCTTTGTGTGCTGCATTGGTTTCTTTGTCGCTTTGGGTACCTGGCCTCTTGTGTTTTTTATTGTTAATGTTGTCATACATTTGACTCCCCACCACAAAACCACAACTGATTAATTTCTATCAGTTTTGGTAACACCTTAGCCATTCTCTTAGCAAGTAATGATTCAAAACTGAAAATGATCTATATGAAGTTGGATTTAACGGGTGGTTGCCCTCTGAGTATTACAGCCACCAGGGCTTTTTTCCAAGATACCAGTAAGAATATTTGTAAAATGCATCTGGCCAGTGACAGCTAAAGATTACCTTTGGGCTGTTTTCAAATCATAGGCCCCTTGCACATGAAACATACATGTGTTCTTTGATACACCTTCCTGATTGTATTAAATTATATTCCTTATATAATACAGCACACTTGTTAGTGTGCATTTTAAATTTATTGTTTTGAACATTTTTCCAGTAAGCAATGAAACAAAATGCATGAACCAGTAATAACAAAACTGCCCAATTCAGAACATTTACATCATAAAAGTCTACTCAAACGTCTACAGTCCACCAGTATCAGTAAATATGCACAGTCTCTGCAGAAGTAAAAGTCATCTAAATAACTCCACATTAAAGAGATCTATAACTAATGAAGAGGTTGTTGCGTAACAACTTTATATTTCATTGTTTCATCTACAAATAAAGTCCCTGTTGCCCTTGAGGAATAAATTGCCTGTGTTACATTAAAAAAATGATAAGCTAGTAATATTGCAATTGGGAATGGATGGCAAACTGATAACAGGTACATAGTTACTAGGTATCTCCTCCAAGGAGGACATTATCAGGACTGCAGTATCCACCCCCTTTAAAAGTACAACACAGTATAGTATCAGCAATTCATCTACATATACGGTAGGAGTAGAACCCACAGCCTGCTACAGGCCCCATGAAGGCTCAGTGTCTCTCCAACCTAACACCACTCTTAAGTATTCAACTCCGGTACCACCTTTAACATTCCTATAAGAAAAGTGCAGTCCAGGTCTGAACTGTCTGCAAACAGCTACAGTTAACTTTGAACCTAACACCACTCTTAAGTATTCAGCTCCGGTACCACCTTTAACATTCCTATAAGAAAAGTGCAGTCCAGGTCTGAACTGTCTGCAAACATCTACTGTTAACTTTATTCAACCGTACCACACCTTAACATTCCTATAAGAAAAGTGCAGTCCGGGTCTGAACTTACCAACTTAACATTCCTATAAGAAAAGTGCAGTCCGGGTCTGAACTGTCTGCAAACAGCTAAAGTTAACTTTGAACCTAACACCACTCTTAAGTATTCAACTCCGGTACCACCTTTAACATTCCTATAAGAAAAGTGCAGTCCGGGTCTGAACTGTCTGCAAACATCTACTGTTAACTTTGAGTATGTGTCTAACTGTTTGAGCCAATCTTCATTTTCCCCTGGAGAGCACTGTGCTTTGGCTGTAAGCAGCCCCCCCCCCGACCACCACCACCACACACACACACATCTTCCACTTTCTCTTATTCCCTTCTGTTAGCAAATAGTATCAATAACTGATCAATACTGTGTGTTTGTTTATTTAAACTATACAACAGTAGCCTACTGATACAAGGTTATCCTGGTTTTCCACCTGAGAAATTAAGACACTACTTACAGTTTCAGAGCAGTCCTTGGTCAATTGTGATTGTTCTTAACACATACTTGTCTTGCTTTGGCTCATTAGCAGCAGTACAAAGAACTGCCTGCTCACACCCTTGTTCCCCCCTCCCCTTCCCTGTTTATTACCTTAAGACAATCCCAGAGTTAATAAATATTACCTGTGGCAGGCACCATTTGTAAAACTACAATCCACTCTGCTACAGGCCCCATGAAGGCTCAGTGTCTCTCCAGTAAGTGTTTTACAACTGTAAATGCCTATTTATGTTGAATTGTATTAGACATTTTACAACTGTATATGTTTATGTTGAATTTCAAGCCTGTACTCCAATCTGCTTACTTACACTATCAGACTATTTACCCCACTCATAGGACCAAAAACTGGGACTGGGTTAGCCCCGCTCCCTGCCCCCCTATCCCACCGCCCCCCACTGTGTCTACATTTATAGCCACTAGGCCACACCCCTACTTCCTCTCCAACCTACACAACTTCCTCTCCAATTCCTCCTCCCCACCACTTTACTGTTTAACCACTACTATTCCTCTGAAGCACATTGACCCCACCCATTGATGACATATAACATGTCTATAAATAATTATAAACTCCTTCCTCTTATCTTACCACTCTTAATTCTGCCATACTTTCTTACTAGCTATGAAAATCTCACATTCGTAGGTTTCTCTTATCCAAAATGCCAAACCAAGACCCCCCCTACCTCCACTGACTGCGGAACTTGCCCACTACTACACTACCCCAAAAATTATAAATTCCAACCACTTGCTTCTAAAAAAACCATTCCAATCAACACCAAAATCCAAATATGAACTAAAACTACTATTCAAAGTTATTAGACTACTAGCGTATCTAAGAAAAAACATAATCAAAGATGGGGACATCCATCTTAATCCAGGCCCAACCTTAACTCAAAATCCTACCAGCCCACCACTCTCCCACCGACTGGTCAACTCCCTCCTAATATGCCACTTAAACATTGGAAGCCTAAACAATAAGATACATAGCCTGCATGCTGTACTAGCCACATACCTCCCCAACATAATGTGTCTATCTGAAACATGGCTCCGGCCATCAACCAAAGACAATGAGATCCTGCCTCCTGGTTACAATATACTTAGGGCAGATAGAGTAAAGAAAAGAGGAGGTGGAATAGCCGTCTTATATAATAGCACACTTAACATCATAACTAACCCTATACAACCACCCCAGGTCTCTAACGCTGAAATACTAGCTCTAAAAATTCTACTAAATAATCATAAGGGCATTAACCTAATTGTCACCTATATTCCCCCTGGGAACAATGTAGAAACACTAGAGGTCATTCTACATTGGATAGCCAACAACTACCCTCAAGAAACCATTGTCCTGGGCGATGTTAATATTGACTGGAACCAATGCACAGCACAGTCCAACCCCATCCCTGTTAACCTACATGGATTCTCTCAGATAATATCATCTACCACACGTACAGGTAACAATAACCAAAAAGAGAGTATACTAGACTGGATACTCACCAACAGTCATCCCCAGAACTATATGTCTGGAACTCTCCCTAATGATCTTAGTGATCACCTGCTTGCATACATCATGAAAGACAAAATTAATTGTACAAGCTTACCTATTTATAGGTCTATCAGATCCAAGAAAAACTTTGACCCAACTAAATTTCAACTTGAACTCAAATCATGTAACTGGACAAAACTAAAGTTCCTTCCCCTTGATGAGGCAGTGTCATCATTTAACAATTCATTCCTTACTATACTTGACTCGCATGCCCCTAAACGCTCAATAAGAATTAAAACTCAACTAGCACCCTGGCTAACAACAGACACCAAAACCAAAATAACAACTAGAGACAAAGCGTGGGATAAATGGCGACTACCAAACTACCCCTAGATCGTATCAAATTCCAACAACTTAGAAATGAGACTAAAAAAGACATCATACTAGATAAGAAAAATTACTTCTACAATCTGCAACATAAACATCAGAATAACCCTCAAAAGTACTGGGCAGGCATAAATAAACTTCTCCAACCAGGCAAATCCACTACTCCGACCCCAGGAACATTATCTGACAAGAGCCAAGAAGATATAGTCAATTCATTCAATACTTTCTTCACAGAAAACATCCAGTCATTAGCTAACCAACTTTCTCCTCCCCACACTTCTATAAACACTATACCCAACTCACCACTCTCTTTTAACTTCCAGCCAGTATCCACATCCTTTATCAGATCCCTTTGAAAAACTGAAGCCAACCACCCTTTCAGCCGATCTTCTGCCGGCTGAATACCTGCAAATTGCTGCAGATGTCGTAGCCTACCCTATCTCAATCCTAATGAACAGAACCATAACCGAGGCCTCAATCCCCTCAATTTGGAAAATATGCTATGTTATTCCACTCCACAAAGGAGGTTCATCCACAGAACTATCCAACTATAGACCTATAGCCATACTATCACCACTTGCCAAAATTATGGAAAAGTGCATGCACAACCAACTAATGCTCTATCTAACCCAAAATAAACTACTCACAGACTCTCAACATGGATTCAGACCCCATCATAGTACAACCACTGCCCTCCTCTCTTTTACTAAAAACATTAATCTTAACCGGAATAATAAAAAATATCCTCCGCTGTCTTCCTGGACCTATCGAAAGCCTTGATATGGTAAACCATCAGTTACTTCTATATACTTTAAAACCCTGTATCTAGATACTCCAGCCCTTGACTGGTTTCAAGCTTACCTCACTGGGAGACAACAAGCAGTAATGTGGCAAAACAAGCTCTCCTGCCTACTACGAAATACCATAGGAGTTCCTCAAGGTTCCATATTAGGACCTCCCCTCTTTCAGTCTTCATAAACGACATCCAAACAGTCATCCCTGAAGCCACCTGCATTCAATATGCAGATGACTCGACTATAATATGTTCCAATGCCTCTCTTGCAAATCTACTAACTACCACCCAACATAGCTTCACCAAAGTCGAAAACTGGCTTGCCAACCATCTCCTGATCTTAAATCCAAACAAAACCAAGTTACTTCTCTTCTACCCAACCAATAGATCTCCGACTGAAAACTTCACTATAAAATCCAATAATGGGACCATCATCTCCCCAGACACCTATACAAAGCTATTAGGAGTAAACATTGACAATAAACTCAGATTTGATATACATATCAACCAAGCCATTAAGTCAGTCAACAAGAAACTTGGGACCCTATATAGAATTAAAGCCTTCCTTACCCCGAATGCCAGGGCAGCCACAGCCCGTTCACACCTTCTCTCTACCCTACTATATGCCTCTGCTGTCCTCACTCACCTTAACAAATCTGATCTGGCCAAGCTCTCATCCTGCTATAATTACATTGCCAGGTTCGTTACAGGCCTACCCAACAGAACACACCACTGTACTAACCTGAAAAAGCTTGGATGGATAGAATTCCCACACCTTCTTCACCAGTGCCAACTCAGAGGCCTTCAAAATCCTTAAACAACCTGAGAATACCCCAGCACTAAAAAACTTAATGACTCCCTACTCCAATCTAAACTGCCTTCGCTCAGCAAACAGACTCCTTGTCCAAACAACTAAATCTCTCAACCTAGGTGGTGACGCGCTATTTGCCAACACCACTGGTAAAATATGGAACTCTCTCCCAAATAACATCACGCTTGCAACTTCTCTAAGTCAATTCACAAATAGTCTAAAACTCCACTTCAAGTCACACTGGCTATGTCCTTGCTCAAACCCAGACTAGCTCTGTGCCATTAACTAAAACATAAACAACTAGCTAAGATGATAAGTACTTTGTATACTGTGATAAAGAAATATGTATCCTGTCTAACTCTATGTCATTATACTGCCTACCGTCCTTGCTAATATGTTATTAATGTTACATTTGTAGTAATCTCAGAAATAGTAATGGCAGTCTTGTACTTGTATGTAAATAGCATATGTTTTTGTTAAGTTCTTTCAGCTCATTTACTGTACTTAATTATCAATGTAACTCTGTTGGAGCTTTTCTCCCCGGGCCTCCGCTGAAAAAGGACATGTATCCAGTCGGACCATCCCGGTTAACAAATGTAAAATAAATAAATAAATAAATAAATAAAATTCTGCATCAAAAGCAGGTATTCTACCTGTTGTGCTACAAACAACACAAATAGACTTGGCATAAGCAGCACTAATCTTCTCCCCCCCTGAAGAACTATGCAGCACAAGAAATCTGGTAAAAGTCAATATTTATTTGGGCGGGGGGGACAAAGGCCCAGAACCAGGGACACATTTTAAACACTGCTTGTATAATCTTAGAAAAGTTGCAAGAATAAAATGTTTTGTGTTACCATGTGTTTCCTGAAAGATAGGAAGACTGAAACATAAAGAGCTATCATTATGTAGTGAATTCATTTCTCACTGATTTGCCAGAAAACCACAAATTTTAAGAGCAACAGACCAAACGCATGAACCAAACATTCCAGACATTCTGTAAAACTTTGGACAGTTGAGAACTATGGACTTAACTCCTTGAATCACAAGTCGTGGTGGTATGGGTAGAGAATTTAGGCTCTTGCTCCTTGTACAGTGTTTGAGTCTGAGTAACTGTAACCATCAGTTATATCTAAATGGGGCATTTACACACACACACACACACACACACACACACACGTCTGCTTAAATAATTAAGCACAGCAAATAAAATAGATGGCGGCAGCAATATAACTTAGCAACCAGAATTAACGAACCACTGTATACAAGCTGTGAGCGGACACAAGTAACGAACCACACACACCAAGTGGACTGACAGCAAAGCTGCTGCCTACAAATAACAAATTATAGATGGTAGCCACTAAAATACACATACTTTGCTTCCTGTTAAATAGATGCTTTGCTTCCTGTTAAATAGATGCTTTGCTTCCTCTTAAATAGATGCATAGAATGGAGGGGCCAGAATTAATGAACCACTGTCAGGACTGTCTGCATAGCTGGGCCTGTTAACGGTGTGTGTATATCATAATTTTTTTTTCTTACCTGTGAGCCCATTTCTGTGGGTGGGTGCTAGGTGGACTGAAACTTAAATTGCACAGCTGCCATTGCTGCTATAGTCCCTCCAAAACGGTTCAAACTCTGACTCAGTCAGGTGAAGCTGATGTCATCACGCACATCCCTGAATGTTGGTGATGCGTGGTGACGTAAGCCATAAATTTTACGTAACAAAAAAAAAAAGCAAAAAAGTCTATAATTAAAGGCGCCACTCGGGAATTCGTGGCACTCTATTATTTTGCCCTCAAAAATGGTAAATACCGAGGAATTAGGTATAGTTGAGAGGTATGTGGCTGCCTGCCATCAAATCTGGCTGCACTTAAAAGAACAAATTCAACAAAAACATGCCTCGGACTATGATTTGTGAATCTGCGCTTGCCTTAAGCCAGCCTGCAGACCACTTATTCCCAGTCACCCTCTGGTGTGAGCCCACATCCCTGAATGGTACAAAGAGTCAGACATATGCTCTGGGGCTGATCCAGTACCTGGTTTGAGTACAGGAGAACAAATCCCATTAGGTGCAGGAGAGGCCTGGGGGGTAAGAGAACCTTTGCCAGACATAATGCAGTGTCCCCAGATATTTTATCTACTAGTGTAGTTCATAATATAAAGAAACTGAAACTTCACCACACTGCAGACAATCAAGTTATTACCGTGTATAGGGCAAATGTGGCTTTCTTTGCTAAGAGCGTTTTACAGTTAGCTCATCTTGGAGACTATGTCTCTGTTAAGAATGACTGTGGAACTACCTTCTGTAGAGCTCTGTTTTTGACCACAGATTTTGATGGGGACTTTAATGCAGGCAGTAGTGGACATTCTGAGTCCATCCGAACTGATTATTCATAAGGTGAATCAGATCAAGCAGGTGTTCACCCTTCCACAGATACTTGCTAAGTTTAGGGATATATTTGACTGGAAGCAATCTGGATCTATGCCAGAGATTAGTAGAGTTTATGATATTATTGACGATGGGATTCTAAATGTTTTGGCTGTTCCTCCTCTGTTACCAGCCTTAGAAGATGTCTATAAAGTTGCATGTAAAATCCTGTGGGTAGTAAACCAGTTTAGAAAAAGGCTGTAAGGAAACAAAAGTTGTACTGTGATCTTGCATCTCTCTCTCTGCTACTTTGTCAACTTACCCAGCTTGGCTTTTCCAGCTGCCAACTTTAACAAGAGGGCCTCAGCTTCTAGCCCTCCCCCAGATGAAATCGGCAAGTGGTTAAAATCTCAGTGAAAAAAGTTGACTCAGTCTAGTAATCTATGCTACAAAATTATAAATTGTTAGGGATTTATATGGATATTTATCTTACAATGTACTTACAGTTTTGATGACTTTGCTTCCTCTTTGTCTGCTGAACAGAAGTGTTAAATGAATGAAATAGTTTCTAATGTAACTCTGGTTTCAGAACCTGTTTGAGTGTCTTTGTAGGTGCAGACACAGTTACATTGGAAATGTATGCTTGGTTATATAACCAGAACTTTTCTAAGGATTTAGAAAATGAGATTTTAAATGCTCCTTTAAGTTCTGAATTTGTATTTTGATCCTGCTACTACCCAGATTTTCAGACAATGGGATGACAGAGGTAAAGTGATGCATGAGATATCTAGAATGTTTCATAATCCCAGGTTCTCCACTAACAAGACATTTAACTTCAAAGAGCAGAGGAAAACAATCCCATCATAACAAGAGTCAGGGTACCAAGAGGAAATGGCAGAGAATAATGCTTCCAAACCAAATAAAGGGGGTTCCTTTCCAAAAACGATGATTTCCCCTGCTAAAGAATGACATAACTAGGGGCATCCTGCCCCTTCCTTCGGTCTTTCCTACCCTTTCCCCATCCCCCAGGCTTTTGCACAACCCACCAACCTGGCCACCAATAGTCTCAGACAAATGCGGGCTGAGAATAATTCAAAAATCCTCCTCCTGTCAGGGGAATCTCCCTGCACCCACTGACTCAGACACATCTGTTCTTTCTGGTACTCCTTCACCAGTCGCAGATAGGGGTTACAGACACAGTTCCTGCACCACAAAGTGGAAAATAATTTTACTCCAGAATCTTTTTGGTACCAGAAAAGGAGTTAATTTGGACTGCATGCTATAGATTATCAGTCATTGAAAGGGAATGCAGAATATTGGCAAAGAGAAAGAAATAGGGGAATCCTAGGTGAAAGACCAGCACTGGTAGAGTTTTTAGTAGGATATAGAACAGAAGCTGCTGTTAAAGAAGGGACAGTTAGGGCATATAAAATATTGCATAATAACTACAGGACTCATTCGGAGGTTAGAAAGGAGTGGGAAGAGAGATTGGATAAGCAGTTCACAAAGAAACAATGGGAGGATGCATGTATGACTCCCAAGTATGCCACAAAGTCTAGCTTGGAATTATTTGCATAGTTATTTTTACACCCCCAAGCGGACTCCAAAGAATTTTTCCTCAGGTCGATTGTAAATGTTGGAGGTGTGTTGGAGAAGAAAGAGGTAATTGTAAACATATTTTTGGGAATATAAAGAGTTGGCAGACTTTAATAATTCACTCTAGTCTACTCTGTCAGAAATACTGGGTGAGCAAACTGGAAGTTGCATAAATGTACTAAGGCCTGGTTGAGTTTAATTCTGGTTGCTACTCCAAAAGCAATTACTAGAAAATAGAGATTAAAGTCTAAACCAACCGTACTAGAAGTAAGAATATAGTAAGAGAGAGAAAAGAACTGGAAGTGAGATCTTTAAAAAATGGTAGGAGCTAATTACATAGAAAAAAAATTGAAGTATGGGAACAATACATGCAGAAAAATGTTTTGGAGGAGGAATGAGGATTAAGGGAAGGCATGACTTGAATGAGCTGTGTAGTGGATGACTGAAAATGAGTGTTTGCAACTGAAAATATGTCAATATGGTTTGTTTTCATTTATAGAAATGTATAATTGCCAAAGTCATAAGTGGTAATTCAATAAAGATATTTCTTGTTTAAAAAGTATACAAATTCAAATAGCTCACCCAGCAGATGGTCCTACCCTTTTTTCCAGACCACTATTTCATATCTCTATAGGTATATACTAGGCTAACGACCACCATGACCTTTTGTAAGCCTAACCATGCCATGTAACCTAATTGTGTACCTATGTATCATAGGCATTTATTAAGTGGGAGTATGTTGGGACGTTTTTAGAGGTTGTCATTACTAGGGATTTCTCTCTTCAGGAAGCTGCCTTCACAGGAGAGTTTCTCAAAATTCTAGGCATTCACTCTTCCCAGTCAGATCTCATTTGATCACTCAACTTAGTGCAGTGAGATCATTTGGTTTGGACTACCCCCTTGCTGCTTTGACTTTGGGCACCTCTCCCTGTTTTGTCTCATCAGCTCAGTGTACTAAGTACAGAGAGAACATTTGGGAAGGCCAACCCCCTTAGTTCCTTAATCTTGAACTGTCTTCTGTTTCCTCCTTCTCCACCTAAAAATATACACTTTATTTAGCTGCTTTTACTGTAATTGTGTTCTTCCTACTTTATTTTATTTTTGCTGTGTGCTCTTAAGTGTTCAAGTGCTTTTATTCTGCTGCATTTATTACTGCTTGTTAGTAACCTGATTAAATGTATCTGTTGTTCTAAGCATCTTAGCTTTGGTTTTAGAACTTGTGCTTCAGGCCAGTTACCTTACATTTAAGAAGGTTCTTGTGGTCTGCACTCTTGTGGACAAACCCTTATCAAAACTCATTCTCCATAAGTCTGCCCAAGCATTTGGAACACTATGTTAGGGCAATTCCCATCAGTTTCTCCTGCCAGCCTGGTCGACATGGGCATACTGAGACAGTGTAGCAACTGTTTACTGACAGCCATCTTCTCCTAGCACATAACTCTTCTACCTGCAAGAAATGCATGTACATTAGTAACCAGAAGTCCATTCTCTCTTGCGCCGCAGTCAGTACACCTGACAAAGAGGAGATTGCCAGCACAAACACCACACCACTCACATCACATAGCCAAGCACAACACACGCACACCTCTATATAGAGTTCCCCAATAAAAACTTACATAAATAGCAGAGACCTCCAAAACACACTCACAAACATTCCACACAAAACACCAAACACATCACACACAGCAGACACCACACCAGTGTCTCAATAACACAAGCCCATAAGGCAAAACAGTAAACCATCACAGCCCACAAGACATAACAATAAACCAGACATACTAGTAATTGGTGACTCAGTTGTGAGACACACCAGTGTCCCCTTCACCAGCCTTGACAAGGAGAAGGTCACGGTCAGTTGTCTGTCTGATGCCAGAAAGCGCCACATCACCATGCATTTAAGTGACTCCACAACAAGTGCAAGTATGACTTTGTCATTGTCCATGTTGGTGTGAATGACTTGAGATGTACCTCCCTGTACTATACGAAAAGAGACAATTGAGCTGTTAAAGTATGTGTCCCAGGCAGGTATGACCCTAGCCCTAAGCATCATTCTACCTTCACCAAGAATGATACCACAGTACCAAAAAAATAATAATTGAATTCAACAATTGGCTTAGTTTCTGGTGGCACTCCAAGGAGATCCAGTATCTGCCTGCCTAGGATGACATGGTCGACAGGCCTCGATGCTTTACCAGAGATGGCCTCCACCTGTCACACTGGGTTTCCGTATCTTGGCCAAGGCTCCCTCCTCCCCCATTGTGCTCTTTTATGCAATGTCCCAAAGACAAACCTTCCAACATAACAGATCTGTCAAAAATGAAATTGAAGGTCATGCTGCTTAACTCTAGGTGCTTTAACCTGAAAATGAACTCACTGGATGCTCTCCTTGCACTGGAAGATGCCGATGTCTGTGCAGTCAAGGAAACTTTATTCACTGCTGCAGAGAGCACCCCTGCCTTACCAGGCTATACCTTATTCCACACATTCTGACCCCAAAATGAGGTCAGGAAGACTAAGGTTATTGGAGTCTCTATCTTCATTAAGGGCAGGCACACCTCCAGACTCATTTGCCAGCATAACCCAGTGGAACTACTCCAGGTGCAACTGACAGTTGGCAAGACACCCATCCATGTTGCAGCCAGCTATAGACTTCCTGCATGACTCAGGACACCCACTCCTCTTACCTGGATCTACTTGACTCCATCAAGGTACTCCCTAACAACCCTGATCCTTGGTGACTTTAACTACCCCACCGTAGACTTGGTGAACTATTCCTACACCAATGCGCTCTCAATAATTCCTTGACTTCATCAATTCTAATGCACTAGACCACCTCATCTCACCCCCCACAAGAGGAGATAACATTCTGGACTTGGTTCTCACTAATATTGGTGACCGTTGCACCACTCCTAGAGTATGTTCTTCCCTGGTGAAATATCATTGGACTGTCTTGTTCAAAATTTCTATCCCACCCCCCACCTCCAGCTGTAATCAAGCTAAAAAACTTCTCAAAAGCTTGACTGCAACCTCCTAAGGGAGGGTATCTGTAGCTTCACACCACCACCCCCTTCAGAGGTTGCCAATAACTATGCTGAGCATTACGCCACTGCAGTATACAAGCACCTTTACAACTGCATGGACTCAGCCAACCCAGTAAAACTAAAACCTGCTCCTCAAGGAAACACAAACCTGTTTGGTGGCTATCTTCTATCAACAGGCTTTACAACAAATGGAAGAAACTCTTGTCCAAGGGTAAAAAGGAGCAAATTCCAAATTGAAAAAACTCCCTCCTTAGCCTCAACAAGCAAATTAGATCACTAGTGAAAACCTCCAAGGCCAATTATTAATCAAAACTAGCCTCCGAAGTAAAGGGAAACCACATAGTCTTCTTCAGTTACGTCAGGAACCGCCATGGCAAAGCCCAGGTTTGTTCCAAATTAGTACTTTACAGTATCAAACAGTATCGCTTACACTGATCCTGTCGACTTAGCCAACCTGCTAGCAGATAGGTTCAGTGCAAACTTCACCCCCACCCCCCTTAAAAGGCCCTTTCGACATCCCTGATACTTGTCCTGCACCTCACATCTCCATAGATTGTGTTACAGGCCCTATCCAAGGCAAAGAACACAGATTCCATGGGACCTAATAGTATCCCAGGATGTATTCTGCACCATCTCCAGCAAGAACTGGCTTCGACATTGAGCACCCTGTTCAACCACAGCCTAAGTATAGGCTTCATTCCAGCAGAGTGGAGAACTGCCATTGTCTTCCCCTTGCACAAAGGTGGTGCCACTAATGACACTGGAAACTATTCCCCCATTAGCTTGACAAGTCTGATCTGTAAAGCCATTGAGTGTATTATTATGGATCTTATAAACAAAGACATAGGGAATATCTAAGCACTTGAACCCACCCATTTTGGATTCGTCACGGGCAGATCTTGCCTGTTGAACCTGGTTGACTTTGAGACTGTCACTAAGGACCCTGTATGAGGGACAGTCAGTGCATACAGCTTACCTTCACTTATCCAAGGCCTTTGACACAATCCCCCACACAGGCATCATCGAAAAGATACAACTTGCCATAAATCCCTGTCTCATCAGGTGGATGGGCCAACTGGTTCACCGACAGGACCCTCAAAGTCAAAACAGGCACCTCCACCTCCGATAGCAGACCTGTCACTAGTGGCATTCCTCAGAGATCTGTCCTGGGACCCCTACTGTTTGGCATCTACTTCTCAGAGGTCCAGGCAAAGACAAAAGGCCTGTGGCTGACCAAGTTCGCAGACAACTGTAAATTGAGTGGTGTCATGGACTCCCCAAATGATGTTAACATACTGCAAAAGGGTGTCACAGCAGCTAATGACTGGTGCCAACGTCATGGCCTCAAGCTAAATGCATAAAAATGTACCATCAGTGTACATGCATATGGTCGACCAGTGAATGGTCAAGCAGGTATTGCCGAAAGGAGTGCAGCAACATCTCAAAACTGCATCTGCAAGTGTTGCGAATCACAAAATCCCGTCCCCTTTTTGACCCATGTTAGCACTTGTTTTAGGGTATAGAGTGATCGGAAATGTTGAATTTGAAGTTTTTACAACATTGCGACCATTCTGCGTTTTGGGATTCGTGGAGAAAAGTCAGTTAAATGTATGGTCGAGCAATTGACCATATGAATGTAAACTGTATTATCATGCCATTTGGCAAAAACACAACCCCTACTGACTACCACATCAACTACAACCCCCTAAGCACACAACCTTTGATGAGAGATCTGGGCACTGGGGTTGATAACCTCACATTCGACTATCATGTAGCAGCAGTGCTCAGGAAAGCCTTTTACTAGGTTCATCTCATAAGTAAAGGGATTACATCCAGAAAAAAAGGTTATTACCTCTCTATACTCCTCCCTCATTAGACCAATAATTGAGTATAACGCGCCGTTTGGTATGTACATTTCCAAACATCTGCACCAACTGGAAAGGTCATTTAAATACCTCACAAAGAGACCCCATGGCGTCTAACACCTGTCCTATGCAGACATGCTCAAATCCCTATCACTGTATTCGGTATCATACAGATTGCTCAGGGTGATCTGTCTCTCGCCTACAAGGCAACTTCGGACCCTGCCCTACTAGAGGTGCTCCATATCCGTAAGTATAACTCCTTATGCATTATCCACTCAGAATCTAAACATCAAAAAAGCCTGCTGGAGAGGGAGGTTTGTCTCCCAGAAGCTGCCCTATCTCTGGAGTAGACTTTCCATACACGTCAAACAGGGCACTTCTTTGACCCTCTTCAAGCGCATTCTTGAGTGGATGGGAAACCACAAATTTGTCCCAGTGGTTCCACTGTGACCCTCACTGACAGGGGCAACAGGTACTTACTGAGGTTTCTTTCTGGAGATAAACTCTTGGCTAGGCTTGTAAGGGCTTCCAGGGCCATTAACCTAGTAAACTCCTATGATCCTGTTATGGCATTAATGATCCTTATGACATAACTGGCCAGACCTCACATGAGAGTCAGTGGTCTTTAAAAAATTGTTGGACCCAGCACCTGCATCCCTTAGAATTCCAGGTACAAGTGCAGAAATTTTTCAAATGAGAGTTGAGTGATGGAAGGATCAGATGTACCTCAGTCCAGGGCTAACCTACTCCCTTCAGACCCCAGTTCAGTCAGTCCAAGCAAACTCTTCAGATTTTGCATGGGGAACAGTATCCGGGGAAGTTGATATGCAAGGTGAATTGGGTCCTTCAGATACTACAAACCACATAAGCTTCAGATAAATATTAGCGGTGATTTAGGCATTAAAGTCCAACACTTATGGTCTCTAGGTCCCATTTTAATGGTCACAGCCAGCACCACAGTCATGTACTATCTGAACAAACAAGGAGGTACGACGTCATACCCTCTTTGCCAGTTGGCAGTGATGGTCTGAGAACTAACTTTACAGAATTCTCTGACTGAAGCCTCATACGTGTCCTGCCAGATCAAAACATAGTGGCAAGTAGACTAAATAAATCCCAGATGGACCCTCACGAGTGGAAACTCAAGACAGAGTTCTCTCAGAATTTGATCCAGATGTGGAGATCTGTTCCACTCCTTTCAAAGCAGACAGTTGGAAAATTCTGTTCTAGACATCCTTGCAGCCATACTTAGAATAGAGATGTTTTCTCTTTCCCTTGGATGGGAAGTTTCCTTTATGCATTTCCATCCTGTCAGCAGATATCCAGGGTACTTATGAAGATTCAGAAAGAATTACCAAAGATCATTGTGGTGACCCCCTTTGGCCCACGCAAATTTGGTTGTCCCTTTTAATGGAATTGGTTAAGGGCAATTACCACAAGCATTCTCGCACTCTAGATCTGTTCACACT
This sequence comes from Protopterus annectens, assembly GCF_019279795.1. Taxonomy (NCBI): domain Eukaryota; kingdom Metazoa; phylum Chordata; order Ceratodontiformes; family Protopteridae; genus Protopterus; species Protopterus annectens. The sequence continues at coordinate 166,965,898 of NC_056743.1, read as the reverse complement.
GTGTCAGAGGTGACTGGTACACCCCATCTTAGACCAGTTGCAGCTGACAGCCTGGATGATTCTATCTTGATGCATTTTAGGCACTTCTTCCATGAGGATGTGCAGCAGGCATTGAATAGGGCAAGAAAACTTCAACTAGAAAATGGAAGAAGTTTTTCTAGGTGGTACCTAATTAATGACAAAAGGCTTGGTATGGTGTCTAATCCCTCTGGTTTTGAAATATTTGTGTGAGCTGCTCAATGATGGTCTTAAGTTGTGCATCTATCAAGATACATCTTGTTGCCATCTCAACTTGTTTTTCCATGGATTTGCTTATTTCATGTCTTTTTGTGGTGAAACAGTTAATGAAAGGAGTGCTGCACTTGGACCCCTCGAAAATAAATTCCTACTCCTTGGAATCTCAACTTTGTTCTTGAAAGATTGACCTTATTTGAACCTGCCTTTCAGGCTGTTTTGAAGTTCACCACTTAGAAAACTATTGTGCTTATTGGTCTGACATCTGCAAGGTGAGTGTGTTTGCTGCAAACTGTTTTGATAGGTCAGCATTATCTAATTTTCCATAAGGACAGGGTTGTTTTACACACTAATCAGTCTTTCATACCTGTTTATGAATGCTGAATCCACGCCCTTAATCTCCCAGTTTTCTTTCCATAACCTAAAAATAAGGAAGAGAAGATTATGCATACCTTGGATTTGCACAGCTCATGTGCTGCCTACATGGAACCAAGTCCTTCAGGAAAGCTGAGCAGCTGTTTATTTCCTCTTCTATGAGTAAGAAGGGTCAACCTGTCTCTTAGCAAACAGTTGCTTATTGGTTGTACTCTGCTATTGTTTTTGTTACTCCCACCATGGTAAATCTATTTCAGGCAAGGTTGAGGCACATTCCATGAGAGCCTTATCCGCTTTGGTGTCAGTTAAAAGAAGTGGACTCTAGAAGCATTCTCGAGTTAGCAGCCTGGTCCTCTGTCATTACCTTTACAAAGCACTACACACTGGATTTTTTCTCAAGCTCCAGAGCAGGCCTTGTTGAGGCCATTCTTCAGGGGTTCCTAGAACCTTATCCTTCCCTTCCCTGGTAGAGAAAACTTTTGAAATCTACCCATATGCCACTGAGGCAGTGTGAATGATGAACATAGTATAGTTGTGTAAGTCCTACTTAGCTGTAACAGTAGATTTTCAAACGTCATGCTGCCGCAGTTGTAGCACCCACCCACCATCCCTTTATTTTATATATAGTTTGATTGTATCCAACCTTGTGTTGTTGATTGGCTTTGGATATTTGTGTTGGTGTTTTTTTTGGCTGTGAATCGGTTGGTTTCAGGCAGTTCTTATTTCTTCCTACGTAGCACTTAAATCCTCAACAGGAGTCAGAGGATGAAAGTCTGAGCTCTGGAAAGCTGTCAGTGTGGGTTTGTGCAGGCAAAGAGCCCATGTGCCCCTGAGGCAGTGTGAAATTTAAACATCTACTTTTGCAGATAAGTAAGACTTACCCAAATTGTGCTTTTTATTTTACCATAGATCATGCTGTTCATCTGATTTGGTGGTTCAGTCTCTGTGAAATAACATTTTTTGTAATCTTTGAGGAATTAAACTAAACCGATGGAAAAATTAAGAATTGAGCTTCAAGGCAATTGAACAAAAAAAAAGTATCCCCCCCCCCCTGGAAGCCCTTTTGAGAGACCAGTTGCCATGATGGCTAAGGTCTTCCCCTCAAAATGCATAAGGTTCAGGTTTTGATTCAGACCTCAGGCCATTGCCTGTTTGGAGTTTACATGTTCTTCCTATGTCTTTGTGGGGTTCTTCACCTCCAAAAAACATGCTGTTTCCATCTCAAACTCGCTAAAGAATGAAGTTGTGAGCAGCAGCACAGACTCTACATGGTGCTGTATAGGGAAAAGAGTTTTAAAGACCAACCGCTTTGGGCATCTACTGTGGTGCACAGTATCCTCAAGATAGGAGAACATGGACCACAGACTGCACCACTTGGTGTAAAATATGGCTCTAGGTAATTTGGTCTTATTGACTAAAGTCAAATGAGCATGGATATTTGCCGGTGATAAGAGAGATGAGAACCTGACCTATTCCAACCTATGCAAGGGACCTATGCTAACATTGGAAGGGGTGTATGTGCCCCCTACTGGCCAGTGTGTGCTTGCCATAAAGTCCCAGCAGCCCTGAGTCAATAAGCTACTAGGCAACCAGTATCCAGTTGCGTAGCTTGAGTTACCTGGGATAGCCCTGTTGAGCGAGAGCTAGATGTAAAACCAATCAACCTGCCAAACATGAACTAAGAATTGCTGCACTCATTGTAAGTTCACTGACAGGATGGAGCTTAGAAGTGAATGACATGATGGTAAGGAAGAGGACGGACATCCTATGTATCCATGAGACAAGATGGAAGGGGGCAGTGCAGTAAAGCCTCTTGGCTTGGGATCTAGAGTCTGCTGAAATGGTGTGGACATTGTGGAGAGGGATTAGCTTCAGAAGGCAGTGAGGGATGTCAGAATTAGTAACAGACGGGCGCGTGGCTAAGATGAGAAGTTAGCAGTATAAAGTTTTTGTTCTGCTTCTTATATCACTCTAAAAGGATTTTTTATAGGAAATGTAATTAACTTTTTTAATGGAATAACATTGTATGAGTATTTCTACACAAGTATTTCACAGGAAAATCATTTCTTTTTTATTTTTCTATAACTTTTTCCTGTCAGAACAACTTTCAGTTTTTCTGTTAAAATGAGTGACTCTAAAGAGTTCTCAAGAAACTTTAAAGAAAGAATTGCAGTCCATTTATTTATTTATTGATATTTGTTGACTGGGAAAGTCCACTGGGACAAAAACCCATTTTCAGTGGAGGCCCGGGGAGATAAGTTCCAAATACAACATATTTATACAACAGTAATATTCAAATACTATAGACAAATTTCAGATGTGTAGTATAACTTTAAGTAGGAATAAGAAGCAATAATATACAATGAGACTGACATAAAATCATTCAGTTAGTAAGTTACATAAAGTAAACATTTGTATACACTAAGTTATGCAGTTTAAATGGCTGGAAATAGGAGAAGTTGAGATAAAGTAAAGTTAGAGATTGTAAACTGATATAGACGGAAGTTCTTAAAAGACTTCTGAGAAGTTAGTAAAGAAATAAATTATTTATGGTGGCTTTGGTATGTGACCACAGGAACAGATGATTAGTAAGTTAATGGTACTTTAGTGCAGGTTTGAATGCATTTATAGAGTCCAGTTGAGTAATAGAGGAAGGCAGAGCATCCATAGTTTGTCAATGGTATAGGAAGAAATGCATTGTCCAGCTCATTTGTTGGGTTTTGATATACTTAATTGTTTGTCAGCAAACCTAAGGTTCTGGGTTGGGGTATATGTTTGTAGCATAGTCTGAAGTGAAGGGCAGTAGTTTGGATTATATAACATTTTTGGGGTAAGAGCCAGGTGTAAATTATGTAATGGGGAAATTCAAACCAGTTCAATTCTTTAATGGCTAGGCAGTGATGTATGCAATTTGGCATATTGGAGGCAAGAAAAAACAGCTCCAAGACGGTGATGGACCAGAATCGGACAAATAAGCTCTAAAACACAAGTTTAATCCAACGAGCAAATCCAATAAATGACAGAGAAACCAGATACAGTAACGTTAAGTGCACTTTCACTTTGTCAATACAAAGCTTCATCAGATTCATATTGGAGGCAAACTTTGCTATTTTGTAGTAGTATGATTATAATTTATTCATAAGGGATGTGTGGAGGTTAGTAAAGATGGAGCTACCATAGAGGAGGGAAGAGGGAGCCCAGCCGACTGTTAGCCAATTTTCTCTTGGTGGGCCTATCCATGTAAAAGTTATGCCTATAGAGCTTACCTAGCTTAAAGTGAGTTTTTTTTTTTTATTGTTTATGAATGTGATGCTCAAAGGAGAGTTTGTCATCAATTGTAATGCTAGTAGTTTTGACATTTTTTCACTAGTTCAATTTTAGTATTGTTTTGTGAGAATATCTTAGTCTTGAGTTGGAGGTTTTGTTGAGAAAAGCTTCGATTTTTTTGGGGATTTTGGGATTTAGTAGAAGTTGTTCTTCATTTACCCAGGATTCGATAGATGTAAAGGCTTTTTGTGTTATCTTTAGGAAAAGTTGCTCGAAGAAGAGGAGATGATAGAATCATCAGTGTATTGGATGAGTGCACTTTGTTGGAATGCTTTATGGAGATTGTTAATGGAAATATTAAAAAGCAGAGGCCCAAGAATAGACCCTTAGGGGACTCTTGTGTTACTGTCTAGATATTTGGATTGTTTATTTTGTCATCTGACAGATTGTTTTATATGGAGTGTGAGGAGCAATTTAGTGATTCAAGTTGTATTAGTAGTTTAGGGTGTGATACTGTACCAAAAGCCTTGGATAGGTCTACTAAGATGACTGTAATTGGTAGACCAGCATCCAGAGCTTTGTTCACAGTACTGGTAAATTAAAGTAAGGTTGTGGTGTGAGCCTGGCGAAAGCCATGTTGGGTGGGTACAAATAGGTTATTGTTAAAGAGAGATGCTTTAGCAATTGAGTATGTATACATTTTTCTAGGATTTTAAATAGAGATGGTCCGGTAGTTAGGTCACTGATGTTACCACCTTTATGTAAGGGGAGTATAATGGAGTTTTTCCAGAGTTGTGAGAATGTATGATTCTGCAGTAGATTGGTTAATAAGAATGCTGACAAGGTATGCTATAGCATCAGCAGCAAGTTTTAGGGATTCTGCAGAGGGGGTGCATGGTTAAAGCTTAGGAGTTTGAGCACTAGAGAGGTAAGTACTGGTTGTATAGTAAAAGTTGAAGTGGATGGAATATTATTAGAGTTTTCATTTGTGGGAGGAATATGAGCTCGGGTTAGGATGAGTAAATGTAGAGTTGGGTTCTAGACTATTTGTGTTTTTATTAGTTTACAGAGAGAGAGTTCTTTGACAAGGTTTTGAATGGTATCGATAAAGTGAGAGTTAAATGCCTGGGCAATGGCTTGTCTTTCACAGGAGATGGTATAGGATTATGCTGGGTTCCGGGATTAAGGAGTAAGGAAACAGATTTCCAAAACTTTTGGGGGTTGTTTCTTTGGGTTGATAATTGTGTGGAGAAACAGTTTTTTTATGATTAATAACTAGTTTTTAACACTATTACAAAGCTGCTTATAGTTGAGTTAATTTTGTGGGTTCTATTTTCCCGCCATCCTTTCCAGGCTCAGTCTCATTCTCTACAAAGAAGTAACTGTTTGGAATGGTTTGTTAACCATAAGCCATGGTTATGCTTTGTTTTATTGCAAATGGGGGCTAGACTGTTGAATGTATTAAGAAGGATCTTGTTGAAGTTGTTAACAGCATTGTCCAGAGGTAGTATCTTGGTTGGGTACCAGTCTTGGGCTTTTAGAGTATCTATAAGTAGCTCCTGGTTGAAATGGGCAAGATTTCTAGATGTTCTGTAAGAATGTGGTTTGGGTATTTGAGTATGGGTTCTATGGGTGAAAGCAGATAGATGGTCACTAAAGATATTTGGAAGGGTTCCAGCAATGGAATATTTCTGTGGGTCTGAGACTAATATCCAGTCCAAGGTTGACTCTGTTTATTTACTATAGTTGTGGGGTCTGTGATGAGTGTATACCTGTATAAGTTTATGCTATTTGATGGAGAGTTGGAGATGAGTTCGCCAATTTATATTAGTATCACCAAGAATGATGGTTTCATTGGATATGTTATGGGTTGTCCAGGATAAAAAGTCTTCCAAAACAGGGATGTTTTGGCCTGGGGTAATATAAAGTACAGCAGTACATAATTGTTTACTGCTGTTTATGTGTAGGATTGCTAGTAACAGTTCTATGTTTCCAAAGGCTGACACAGGTTTGGGAAAGAGTGTAATAGTTAGGGATTCACATCACCTCACCTTATTTGTGGAGTCAATCATTTCTGAGAATACTGTATCCTGTTAGGGTTATTTCAGTGTCAGATGTGTGTGATTTGAACCACCTTTCTGTGACTGCTACAATATCAGGGGAGTAATAAGAAAGCTAGGCTAGGAATTCTGTGGTTTTGTTACACATACTTTGTACATTTATAGTTGTTATGCGTAGGTATTGAGTAATGGAAGATTGGTTAAGGGATGGAGAGTTAATTGGACCAGGGTTGGATTGAATATCTCCACATTGAGCGAGAACCTGGAAATGATTTGAAAGGATGTAGAGATGCTGGGTTAATGAGAGGCCTGAGAACGGCATAATGAGTTAATTTCAGTTTGATATTAACAGGGGAAAGTTTTAGTTTTGTTATGGGAAAGTTCTAGCAATTGAGTAAAGAAGGTGCGATGTCTGAGAAACTATTAACATGGGATGGTAAGGACAATGTGGGAGATTGTGGAGATGGTAAATAAGATAAGGTTAGGAAGGAGGTAGATTGGGATAGAAAGTGAAGACCGGCAGTAAGGGGCAACAGAGGAATACTGAATTTTATGGTGTAGGGCATGTTATGTAATGAGAGAGAGAGAAAGTAAAATAGAGGAGAGATGGGATATAGTATTTCAGGAAGTGGTGAGATTGGTGGGAGGTTCTAGTGAAGAGGAAAGATGAGGTTGGATATAAAGGAGAAGTTAGGGGAGGATATTGCTAATAGTATCAAGGAGAGTATTGGCTGACAGAGATGTGGCTGGAGATTACAGGAAATATAAATGTAATTGAAGAGGGGATGGGTGGGAATGGGGGTAGGGGAGTGAAGTGAGCCTGGAGCGAAATGGAGGGTGAATGTAGTGGGCAGTGCCTGCCCTCGTATAGACGAGAATAACAAAACTATCTCCAACCTTGAAAACAGCAAGGTAAGCGAAATGGGGTCTAGAATTTAGTTAAAGAAATAGCTAGGGGGAAGATAACTTACTTAGGGATAATACAAAAAGAAATGGAAGTCAGATTCACTATACACTTGCACTTTGAGAGATTTTTGAGTGGGAGCAAAGTGGAGGGTGAATGTAGTGGGCAGCTTCCACCCTTGGATAGAGGAGAATAACCAAATAAATCTCCAACCTGAACAGCAAGATAAGTGAAATTGGATCTATAATTTAGCTAAAGAATTAGCTAGGTGGGAGAAAACTTACTCAGGGATAATACAAAAAGAAATGGAAGTAAGATCCACTATATGGTTGCACTTACTCAGGCACAGTAAGCCAGGTATATCACATTTCTACTTTCACAGACCCTGAGGGATGAGTTTTTATTTAGGGGTTACCCTGAAAGACAAGTGAATGAGGCATGCACTGAAGCTAGAATTAAAAGGAATACCACAGGGAAACCTTACTTCTACAGTCCTAACAGGAGTAGGGTGGGAATGACTTCTAAGAGAATGAAAAGTAGAGAACAATCTGTGAAGTTTAGCATTATACATTTAGTTGATACTAATTTGATTAAGAACATGCCTGCTGCAGTGTGTTTTATGTTGGTAAGACCAACAGACTGTTAAGGGAAAGAATCCGTGACCACTTTTACTGTTTTAGGAGACAACAGGAACATAGTACACTGGCCAAATACATGATACAACAAGGGGAGAATCACTATTTTTATTTTTCCATTATTGACACTTAACTGAATTGACAGTTACTGAAACTATGAAGATGGGTGATTTAAGTAACAGAACTGAAGAAAGGGAGTTGAGATGGATTTTTATGTTAGCAGCCCATAGATCACCTGGGCTGAATGATTTGTGTCTTTGAAACCCGTTCTGAAAGGTAAGAAGATTAGGAAGAAAGCTGTTTGATATGTGATTTTATGGATAGGGTAGTGTCAGCAGTTTTAGTTAGATAATGTTAGATAATGTAGTAGGTTATGTAAATAGTATGTTATAGTTGATTTGTAATGTCTTTGAATAAAATATTTTGTATTATATTACATGCTGTTTCTCTCTCTCTCTCTCTCTATATATATATATATATATATATATATATATATTGCCTTGAATGAACTTGTGTATTTTATTTTGAATATACATGTTCCTTTTATTCACTTAATTAGTTAATTGGTTATAATCATGTGACACAGGATTTAAAGCTTTTAAAGTTTTTGAATGATGATTTTTTGTAATATTTGGTCTGAGGAAGTAACCAGGGCTGGTTGCAAAAGCGCTTACCTACAATACTTAAAATAAAGATCATTGGATTTTATATTGGTTTCTGCTCCTTCAGTGTGCTATCTGCATCATCAGGAGTTTACGTTTTTGTTTTGGATATTTGCCTTGGTGTGTTCACTTCTATACTCTATAACTAACTGGGTTTCTCCTTCTCTTTTTTGACTACATACTTAAGTTCTGTTTATCATCTCAATATAAAGATCATCTGCAATAAGATTTACTTATTTTGTTAGACTTGGAATTATTTAAATTACATTCCTGCTGACAGAGATGCATGCTTATTAAGGGGCTGTTGTAGCTGGGGTATTATAGTTTTGTTTTAACTTTAAATAATAGCTAAACTTGTTTTACACTACATGATTACATATATATGTTGTGCTATTAAAGTAAAGCTAGTGGGCATACGTTTCTTTTTTTATTCTCTTTCCCTCTCATCTTCACAGTAAGAAAGTTTTGAGAATTATTTAGACTTGTAGGAAAGGGTTAATCACGGTCTTAAAAGTTATGAAGGTTGTTTGCAACTGGTTTCATATCAAAGGTCTGATTTTCCATGTTTAAGATGGTATTTGTTTGAATTACATTATACTATTTTGATGGCCTCATCTGGTTTCATATCAAAGCTCTGATTTTCCATGTTTAAAATGGTATTTGAATTACATTATACTATTTTGATGGTCTCTTCTATCAGCATTTATATAATTTGTAATGTTTACTTGTGCCTTGTTTGATTTGGTGGAAAGGGTTACTGACGGTTACAAATATTATTTAGATAGTATACTATATGGCTATGGTTTTCATACATTGCATCTTGCTTGATTGTATTTTATTTGTCTTGATGTGGCTCATTAGTGGTGTTTGGAAGCCTTTCTTCATGCGAACTGTTTTAATTTAACTGTAATTTCCCACTTGAAGTTTCTATTTGGTTGAAAAGCATCTTAAAAACTCATGAGCTGGACTCTCCACGCAGTTAATTCGCAACAATGATTGTAAGGATGTAGATCCTGCAGGAAGAACTGTTTGAACTTTTCAACTTCTCTTCAAATGGGAAGTGCTTCAGATGGAATGCTGAGACAAATGAAGGTGCTTGTCATGACTATCAGATGTCTGGATTTTTGCAGTGTCCAGAGTTTTTTCATGTGTTTAGTTTGTTCTACTTACAGGTACTGTTGTTCTGATGGCTTTCTAGGCTCATAAGGACTTTGTTTTGAAATATGTGTCGCACCATTGTTTTGGACTTTATGCCGTTCTCATGCCCTAATAAGTTGAGAGATATGCTGATAGTTCATTAAATAGTGATAAAGATGTATCTGTTATAATTCTATGCATTTTAAACAACTAGTCTGATTTTAAAGCTTACAGGAATGTACAGATATTCTAAGTGCTATTCACCAGACTGAGTATAATATTTGCTTGGAAAATGTGTTATAAATAAATAAATATGTTTTTAAGTATGTTTAATAATACTATATAGTTCTTTACCTACATGTGTGTATATATATATATATATATATATATATATATATATATATAGAGAGAGAGAGAGAGAGAGATTCACTTTATAATCTCGAAATACTAAAATACCGAATTTTAGTATCGAGACTATAAAGCCAAAAACTAAAAAAAACAGACGACCCACAACCGCGAAATACAAAATCGTGATCTTACACATACACACACCACCACACAAACATGCACACATACACCTACCTAATTACACTACAACAAACAAAACAACACATACAAACAGCATAACAAATGCACCTACCCTACCTGTAAGCTGGGGGGCAAGCCCCCCTGCACCCTCCATGTGAGGGGCTGCGCCCCCCCACACCGCGCTACTTATATATACTCACTCCGAGGTCACACAAAATCCACCACTACACACACACACACACTAAAATCCCTACCCAATACCCTTACAAAAACACCACTTACCTGCATTTTATATATATATATATATATATATATATATATATATATATATATATATATATATATATATATATATATAAAATTAATAAAGCTTTATGTTGAGGAATTTTAAAGAGTAAGTTTGTGTTAACATTTAAAACAAGATATGATATGTGTGTGTGTGTGTGAGGTTAGTCATACTTTGATTTAATAATATGTGTTCTCGTATGTTTTAAGTTATACTATATTTCTGTCCTCCTCCTTCTTTAGGCTTTTCCCGGTTAGGGATTGCCACAGCGAATCACCTGTCCGCTCATGATTAGCAGTGGTGTTTTACGGTGTTTAGTTGCCAGCCCAGCACCCAACCTTCCACGGAAGGTGCACACACGCATGCACTCATGCCTAGGGGCAATTTAGTGTGTCCAGTCCACCTACAGCATGTCTTTGGGATGTGGGAGGAAACCATGCCTCCACACGGAGGACATGTAGACTCCGCACAGAAGACACCCCAGCCGAGGATTGAACCGGAGAATCTCTTGCTGTGAGGCAGCAACACTGACCACTGCACTACCACGGCCGCCAACTATATTTCTATCCTAATGCATAATATACTGTTATTGAAATTATATTTAATGATATACATTGTAAACAGTTTTGCAGTCTTAGACTGTAGTAGATGATAATATTTTATATGTATAAGTGTATGATATATGATGTAGTATATTTTACCCGAGTGTGCTGTGGTTTATTTAAATGTATTAATTAGTTGAATATTGAGAAGTAGTTGCAATAGGTTATGGTTCAGAAAACCAGGCACTACAAACTAGAAAGTAACAAACAAGTAGATGAAACGGCAAACAGACTGTACGAAGGTTTGATAAACAAATCCAAGTCCAACACAGTAACTTTCTTTAAGCGCTTTTCGTTTGTTCTAAATAAACAAACTTCTTCAGAAGTATTAACTGACACAGCTACAAGCAATTTATACTAAAAAGTGCGGGAAAACCAGATCAAATTAATAATTAAACAATTAAGAAAAATTAAAAAATGTCACATAGCTTAAAAGTGTATAGAATAAAAATATTTCTAAGATGTTATAAAAGTGTATTTGATTTTTAACAATGTATCCACCAAAGGCATACACTTCCAAATAAAGACTACACACAGTTAATACACAGTGTTTCAAACTATATCACATTTAAAAAGTAAAGTAATTGATGGTAGCTGATATTATCTTTAAATTTTTAAGTTTCAATATGCTGGTAATTGAACATGCCTCATTTAACCCAGGATAGTTGAAAGCATTCAACTTAAGCTGCCATAATAGTTCGAGTTCTTCCAGTTTAAAAGAAGCAGGACCACCTCTTATATCAGGAACCATGTTATTGATAACTAAAAATTTAAATTTATGGGTCGGATTATAATGGACATGTTTTGCCAAGGCATTATCCATCTTGTTGTGGGAAATGGCGTATTGGTGTTCATATACCCTATCCCTGAGTCTACGTTCAGTTTTGCCCACGTAAAATGCAAAACACTCGGAACATTTAGCTAAATAGACCAGAAATCTAGTATTACAATTGAATTTGGATTTCAACTTATAGGTGCTTCCATTGATTGTAAAAGTATTGGTACAGTCGATAAACCTACAGTAATTACAACTCTCACATTTGAACATACCTGTCACTCTAGAGATTGTACTGTTCCGTCTCTCAAGAAGATTTTTCAAGTTTTTACCCTTTTTGAAAACTATATGTGGTTTATGACCCAGAAATTCGAAGACAACGTGGTTGGATTTAAATAATTCCCAGTTTTTGGTAATCACATTGACAATAGATTTACTTTGAGTATTAAATGAAGTCACAAAACTACATTGTAAATCCTGTTGATGAAAGGTAGAAGTAACTATCCCTGGGACGTTAGCATCGGGCTCAGTTGTGGTGACGTTGTCGAAGGTCCTATGGTTTCTACTTAGAATTGGTTTAAACCAATTTCCATTTCTTTTATGTGTGACCTCTTCAATTAATGTGTCTAATAGTGGTTCCAGGTAACCACGATGCAGAAACATCTGCTTCAAAAAGAGACATTCACTAGTGAAGTCTTCGTCTAAACTAGAGATCCATGATGCCCTCACTAGTTGCCCTTTAACAACTGATTTCTTTTGGTGGAATGGGTGGCAGCTGGAAAAATGAAGGAAAGAGTTGGAATAAGTAGCTTTCCTATATATTTGGTCTGTGAAAATGCCGTCAATTTCATTCTTAACTAACCAGATGTCTAGGTATGATATAGTGTCAGTATTAAACGTATGAGTAAATTGTAAAAAACTAGTAGTAGAGTTAAACTTGTTGACGATGTTAGTGGCTAGTTGATCATCTCCTTTTATAAGTATGAAAATGTCGTCCAGGAAATGAGTATAATAAACTATACAATCCATCCTGGACTCAACTGAGAAGACAAAATTGGACTCCCATTGAGCCATCACTAAATTTGCGACACTTGCTCCGCAGGGGGAGCCCATCGCTAAACCTACTTTCTGGAGAAAAAACTTGTTGTCAAAAATAAAGTAGTTGTTGGTCAAAATCAGATCTAATAGTTCCATTACTAAGCCTATATCTCTAGTCGATGCACCATGTTTTTTCATCAGTTCAGCCACCCATTCAACACTTATGTCGTGAGGGATGCAGGTGTAGAGATCCTTTACATCTATTGTTAGAAAATTGTAATCATTATTAAACTCCAAGTCATTTATTTTAGACAAAATGACCAAGAGTCCTTACAAATATGTGGCTCCAAGGTGACATACGTTTGCAACATGGAATCTACCACCTTAGCACATGCATAGGTGGGGGACCCACGACCGTCGATGAGAGATCTCATAGGGGGATTTACTACATCTTTATGAATTTTCGGAATCCCAAATAAAGATGGATACCTAGGAAACAGGGAACACATGTAGTTGAAAACTACTTGGTCTACTCGTCCTTCAATAAATAAGTCATTCAAACAGGATTTAATAAGGCTATATGCCTTGTTCATTTCTGATCTTGAACTAACTTGATAAGTATCACTGTTTAACAACGTTAACATACGTGCTACATAATCTGATTTATCGAAAATTACCAACCCTCCCCCTTTATCAGGTTTACAAACCCGGATGTCTTGGGATTGGATGTACCTTAGAAATTCCCTTTCGGTTTCATATTCATTGTTTCTGTTGTATATCCTACTACTGCCCATATTTCTAAAAATCTAACTCACTCACCTGTTCAAAAATTTGAAGCAGGGGGTGAAGGGGAGGGTTGAATGTACTAGAGATACGAAAAACATTATTATCCAACCTATCAGGAGCATTCATAAAGAACAAACTTAAATTAAGTTTTCTTGTGAAAGATTTAAGCTCTACAATAGACTTGGCAATGTCCATATCATGCCAAGGAACATAAGTGTGACCTTTTGCTAAAAAATCAACTAGGTCTGATGATATGACACTGTCAGAAAAGTTGTAAACCCTAAAGTCATTGTCCTTGTTGAGTATAATTCTAGGTCGTGTGACAAGAGGTTGACAATCGACAGAATGAATGGGAGCACCAGTTGGTTCATTCACTTCAAACGTGTTACAGTTTGAGAAAGGTGGAAAAGACGCAGGTGGAGGCGAAACAAGGACACACAGCTGGTCTTCCGAGAGAACAGACTCTTGACTACATTGTGAGTCTCGGTTCAGGTTTTGTACCCCTTTGTTGTTTGGGTCTGGCTCCTAGAGGGTTGGTCCTGTGAAATTCCTGTTGACCATCATTTTGGTTAGTAGCGCTATTGCGTTGTTGTTGACCGGACTGGTTAAAGTGTCTGTTGTTATAATTGTAATTGACACGTGAAGTGTTCATAAGTCTTTCACTTCTACGAACTGCTTCTTGTCCGGATTCAGACATGTTAGATGGACCAAAAGTGTTATGTTCGTCTGAACGGGCAAAAGGTCGCCTAGACAGACTAGGCGTTTGATCAGCCAAACGAAAGGAAGTTGAAACATCTAGATTATTGGTAGGTTGTAAGTCAAGTCAGTAAGTGAGTGGCCAAGTTGCCAAATCTGTGCTGCTGGTGGGGGTGGATAAGCCATACCCTGTCTGTAAGAATTACAGTCACGTTCTAATTTCTTAGTTTTATTGATGCTTAACTTAGACATATGCTGATTGATACTTGAAAAAGTTCTACCGTAATCAAACTTATACCTGTCAAATTGGCTATCATGTAAAACTTTAGTGTCAACTTCTTTTACCAAATTCGAAACATTATCAACCATCAAGGAGTAATGTTTAATCATTACTTCAAGGAGTTTGAAACCCTGCCTATCGAATAACTGGATCAATTCCAAATGGAACGGAGAATCCTTAACTAGACCGGTCGGGTATTGAACCCTTCGAAGGCCTTTAGGTATGACCTTCTGTCTTAAGCATTCCTTAAAATACGCTATGTCAAGTTGGGTTTTTTATATTTTAGCAACAAGTTGTCTAACAGTTTTAAATTAGACACAATGTCTGAGTGAATGCTGTTGTTACCTTCATTTTGGTGTGCAGTGGTTGAAATTGAAGACATTCGGTCCCAAAATTAAAGTTGTTACCCATCCATGCTGATAACGAGCATGGATTACCGTCTATGTCTTGTAAAAGATTTGTTGAACCTTGTTGTTGATGGTTAAAATTCTCATCGGAATCACTATTTCGAGTGACTCCCGATGAAAGCAGTAGTTGGTTTGACGAATGGCTAACCAGTACCATCGGATCCATGCCGTTTGAAGAAAGGACTGTATCAGCTGGTCTCTGAGCCGGTGGTGGTGTGCTCTCATCCAAGATACGTTCGTCGGCAACAACTTCCTGCTGGTTTAACGACATATTCGTTCTAATACTTGAAACACTTGCCGGTAAATTCAGTACATTTTGATGTGAGGCTGTAGCTTTAATCTTCCGCACTTCTGTGTCAGTAATAGAAGCGATATGCAAAGACAAACAATTAGAGAGAGTTGTTTGGTTTTTGTCCAGTTGGTCTAGTCGGTTACAAATCGACTCAATCTTACTAAGCAATGCAGTTAGCATGTTGTTAGTAAGTTCTCCTTCAGGACTTACAACCTTAGCAGGAACAGAATCCTGCATATTAGTGGCACCATTTAAGGTGATTTTAGTTTGTGAGTACAGTACTTGAGATGCCGTTGAGTCAGACGCCATAAAGAACTGATAAAGAAAACCAGGCACTACAAACTAGAAAGTAACAAACAAGTAGATGAAACGGCAAACAGACTATACGAAGGTTTGATAAACAAATCCAAGTCCAACACAGTAACTTTCTTTAAGTGCTTTTCGTTTGTTCTAAATAAACAAACTTCTTCAGAAGTATTAACTGACACAGCTACAAGCAATTTATACTAAAAAGTGCAGGAAAACCAGATCAAATTAATAATTAAACAATTAAGAAAAATTAAAAAATGTCACATAGCTTAAAACTGTAAAATGTGGTTGGTAAAAAAAAGGGCATTTTTAACAATAATAATAAGAACAAAAAATGTCTTGCTTTAAGTTGTTGCTGGGCATTAAACAAACATGTAGAATGAATTCAAAGACATGTCATACAAAAACATTTTTAATATGTGTTTTTTAATACAGGTTTAACTAGGTACAAAGCAGGTGTTTTGGGTAGGGTTTGTAGTGGAGTTTGAAGTACATATTATTTATTGTTCAAAAGATTTAGTACATTTTACAATAAAGTTTATACAATGAGCACTATACAAATATATACATTTCTTACATGGTTACAAAACTGAAATTAAAACAGAATAATAAAAAATTTTTAAAACATATATTTTAAACACATTTTAAATATATATTTTACATTTAAAAACAAATACATAAGCTACAACAAGATAGATAGTGAATGAAGAAAGTTTATTTTTTGGAGAAATGTTTTAATTATGTAATTTTTTAATTATGTAATTGTTAAGTTAATTGACCAATTGAAGTGCAATAACAGTATATAAAGCAAATCTAAAATGGTCTGTGTATCTTGACAAAGCCTGGGAGAAAGCGCTTAATTGGATTGTTTGGACTATACTTTGGCATTGTATTTTACGTGTTTGTATTCGAAGTCACCAGTATTGGATATTAAAAACGTTTTTTTCTGGATTCCTGAGAACAACGCAATAGCGCTACTAACCAAAATGATGGTCAACAGGATTTTCGCAGGACCAACCCTCTAGGAGCCAGACCCAAACAACAAAGGGGTACAAAACCACCCAGGTGAACCGAGACACTCAATGTAGTCAAGAGTCTGTTCTCTCGGAAGACCAGCTATGTGTCCTTGTTTCGCCTCCACCTGCGTCTTTTCCACCTTTCTCAAACTGTAACACGTTTGAAGTGAATGAACCAACTGGTGCTCCCATTCAGTCTATCGACTGTCAACCTCTTGTCACACGACCTAGAATTATATATAACAAGGACAATGACTTTAGGGTTTACAACTTTTCTGACAGTGTCATATCATCAGACCTAGTTGATTTTTTAGCAAAAGGTCACACTTATGTTCCTTGGCATGATATGGACATTTCCAAGTCTATTGTAGAGCTTAAATCTTTTACGAGAAAACTTAATTTAGGTTTGTTCTTTATGAATGCTCCTGATAGGTTGGATAATAATGTTTTTAGTATCTCTAGTACATTCAACCCTTCCCTTCACCCCCTGCTTCAAATTTTTGAACAGGTGAGTGAGTTAGATTTTAGAAATATGGGCAGTAGTAGGATATACAACAGAAACAATGAATATGAAACCGAAAGGGAATTTCTAAGGTACATCCAATCCCAAGACATCCGGGTTTGTAAACCCGATAAAGGGGGAGGGTTGGTAATTTTCGATAAATCAGATTATGTAGCACGTATGTTAACGCTGTTAAACAGTGATACTTATCAAGTTAGTTCAAGATCAGAAGTGAACAAGGCATATAGCCTTATTAAATCCTGTTTGAATGACTTATTTATTGAAGGACGAGTAGACCAAGTAGTTTTCAACTACATGTGTTCCCTGTTTCCCAGGTATCCATCTTTATTTGGGATTCCAAAAATTCATAAAGATGTAGTAAATCCCCCTATGAGACCTCTCATCGACGGTCGTGGTCCCCCACCTATGCATGTGCTAAGGTGGTAGATTCCATGTTGCAAAAGTATGTCACCTTGGAGCCACATATTTGTAAGGACTCTTGGTAATTTTTGTCTAAAATAAATGACTTGGAGTTTAATAATGATTACAATTTTCTAACAATAGATGTAAAGGATCTCTACACCTGCATCCCTCACGACATAAGTGTTGAATGGGTGGCTGAACTGATGAAAAAACATGGTGCATCGACTAGAGATATAGGCTTAGTAATGGAACTATTAGATCTGATTTTGACCAACAACTACTTTATTTTTGACAAGTTTTTTCTCCAGAAAGTAGGTTTAGCGATGGGCTCCCCCTGCGGAGCAAGTGTCGCAAATTTAGTGATGGCTCAATGGGAGTCCAATTTTGACTTCTCAGTTGAGTCCAGGATGGATTGTATAGTTTATTATACTCGTTTCCTGGACGACATTTTCATACTTATAAAAGGAGATGATCAACTAGCCACTAACATCGTCAACAAGTTTAACTCTACTACTAGTTTTTTACAATTTACTCATACTACTAGTTTTTTTACAATTTACTCATACGTTTAATACTGACACTATATCACACCTAGACATCTGGTTAGTTAAGAATGAAATTGACAGCATTTTCACAGCCCAAATATATAGGAAAGCTACTTATTCCAACTCTTTCCTTCATTTTTCCAGCTGCCACCCATTCCACCAAAAGAAGTTAGTTGTTAAAGGGCAACTAGTGAGGGCATCACGGATCTCTAGTTTAGACGAAGACTTCACGAGTGAATGTCTCTTTTTGAAGCAGATGTTTCTGCATCGTGGTTACCCGGAACCACTATTAGACACATTAATTGAAGAGGTCACACATAAAAGAAATGGAAATTGGTTTAAACCAATTCTAAGTAGAAACCATAGGACCTTCGACAACGTCACCACAACTGAGCCCGATGCTAACGTCCCTGGGATAGTTACTTCTACCTCTCATCAACAGGATTTTCAATGTAGTTTTACTTTGAGTATTAAATGAAGTCACAAATCTATTGTCAGTGTGATTACCAAAAACTGGGAATTATTTAAATCCAACCATGTTGTCTTCGAATTTCTGGGTCATAAACCACATATAGTTTTCAAAAAGGGTAAAAACTTGAAAAACCTTCTTGAGAGACGGAACAGTACAATCTCTATAGAGTGACAGATATGTTCAAATGTGAGAGTTGTAATTACTGTAGGTTTATCGACTGTACCAATACTTTTACAATCAATGGAAGCACCTATAAGTTGAAATCCAAATTCAATTGTAATACTAGATTTCTGGTCTATTTAGCTAAATGTTCCGAGTGTTTTGCATTTTACGTGGGCAAAACTGAACGTAGACTCAGGGATAGGGTATATGAACACCAATACGCCATTTCCCACAACAAGATGGATAATGCCTTGGCAAAACATGTCCATTATAATCCGACCCATAAATTTAAATTTTTAGTTATCAATAACATGGTTCCTGATATAAGAGGTGGTCCTGCTCCTTTAAACTGGAAGAGCTCAAACTATTATGGCAGCTTAAATTGAATGCTTTCAACTATCCTGGGTTAAATGAGGCATGTTCAATTACCAGCATATTGAAACTTAAAAATTTACAAAGATAATATTAGCTACCATCAATTACTTTACTTTTTAAATTTGATATAGTTTGAAACACTGTGTATTAACTGTGTGTAGTCGTTATTTGGAAGTGTATGCCTTTGGTGGATACATTGTTAAAAATCAAATACACTTTTATAACATCTTAGAAATATTTTTATTCTATACACTTTTAAGCTATGTAACATTTTTTAATTTTTCTTAATTGTTTAATTATTAATTTGATCTGGTTTTCCCACACTTTTTAGTATAAATTGCTTGTAGCTGTGTCAGTTAATACTTCTGAAGAAGTTTGTTTATTTAGAACAAACGTAAAGCGCTTAAAGAAAGTTACTGTGTTGGACTTGGATTTGTTTATCAAACCTTTGTACAGACTGTTTGCCGTTTCGTCTACTTGTTTGTTACTTTCTAGGTTATGGTTCAGTTTGTTCTATGGAGTGGTTGGACTGTAGTTTGTATGATTTTATCATCAAACTACAAATGTGTCATTTCACGATGGAGGGGCGATTATTGTTCTTAAGTCATGCTACTTGAGTTTAAATGCAAGTTTCTTGTCCATATCTAAAGATAGTAATAACATCTTCTTGATTGTTTTATTAAATCATATCTTATTAATCTATAAAAGTTTGTTTTTAGGAAATGGTAGTCTTTAAATGTATTTCATTGAATATTAATGGTTTAAATAATCCTTTAAAAATAGGTAGTTTGTTTAAATCCTTGAAGTTTCATAAAGCTCATATAATTTTTTTTGCAAGAAACACATTTATCATCAAAGGATTCTGATAGAATGATTTTGAAATATTGATCCATTTTGTTTGGCTTGCACTTTAGATTGAAAAGAAGGGGCACTATCATATTGTGGAAAAAATCTCTGACTACTCCTAAAGTGATTGACTCTTGTTCTGATAAGAATGGCATGCTAACATTGGTTGTATTATAAATAAAAAATATTATACATTTGTTAATTCTTATTGGATACTTGGAATTGGAGCTAGTTTATCAAAAACTATCTTTATACTATACCTTTTTATATGAAAGGAGAAGTGATTATAGCAGGTGATTTTAGTTGTGTGCTGTCAGACAATGATACTTATGCTAGTAGAAAACCCGGACTTTCCTCAGCTGGTAAACATTTAAAATACCTTATCAATACTATGAATATTACAGACATATATGATCTAAGACTATCTGAGTCCCTTAACTATACACCACATTATTCTTTCAGATTTGGTACCCAAACTGTCATAGATAAGATTTTTTACTTCTGATGTCTGTTTTCTAAAACTGAAGAAGTTTTAATAGTCTTGTGTCCTTTAACCAATCCCAAATGCAATTACCTTTAAGCTTACTTTGAAATCTAATAATTTAATAGTTTACAAGAGACTTCTTGCATATATAATTAAAATTAATGGTTTTAGAGAATGGTTTATAAATGAGATTGATGTTTTTAGAGTTTAATAATGGGGGAGTTACTGAGATTATTTTATTTGATACCTTAACAGCCTATTTGAATGGTAAAATTAAAAATTGGTATACATTGAAAAGAATATTATAAAGACTTAAATGAGTTACAGTCTAAGATAAATTAAAAGTAAAGCCAAATTCAAATGCTATATTTGTTAACTTAAAACTGGTAGTATTAAATCAGAACTATGCATAGATTCTTAACCATAAAGTTTCAATAAACCTTGAAAAGTTAAAATTGCAGTCTTATTCTTTAAACCCTAAATGTTTACTTAGACTTACTATTAGACAAAAAATGAATAATTTGAATCCTATAAAATAAATTTTATGTAAAAAAATAATGAAAATAAATTAGTGACTGATTTATCTGACATACTTGATTGCTTTAGAGATCATTATGAGCAAACAGTTTATAATAGAGAAGAATTGAGAAATAGTTGCAAAGTGATACATTTTTTGAAAGACAATATAAATTATAAACAATGCATCAAAAGAATAGAATTGACAAACCTGTAGCATTTAAAGAATTAAAAGACCAAATTAAAAATCTTAAAACTAATAAAGTTCCATGGATAGATGGATTGAGTCCAGAGCTCTGTAAGTTAATTCCAGATAATGTATTAAACATATTACTGAGAGTCTTTAATGACATTGAATACTCATTTAATATACTCCGTTCTTGCAAAAATTATCTTGTTTCACCTGTTCTGAAGCAAGACAAAGTTCCTAAACTTTGTTCTTCATATCATCCGATTTTGTTACTTAATGTAGATTATAAAATGTCTGTCTATTTTGGCAAATAGATTGAACAGAATTCTGAGAGGAATTATAAATAATGATCAGACAGGATTTATCCTAAATAAGAGAGTTCAAGATAGTATAATTACATTAAACACATTAATAGATTTAGCAAATAAGAATGGCAAAGTTGGGATATATATAAAGCTTGTGATTCTGTGAATTGGAGTTACCTGTTTAAGGTTTGTTCTTAAGGAATATAACTTTTCTTCAGAAGTTATTGAGTTAAGTACTAAGCTTTATAAAGATTCATATGCCTTTGTTAAGATAGGTTCTTGTCTTTTGAAATCATTTCAAATTTTAAAAGGCACAAAACAAGGATGTCCTTTTATCCCCTTTGTTATTTGCTTTAAGCATTGAACCTTTTGCTAATCACATTAGAAATAGCAAAGATATAATAGGTTTTCCATTAGCTGGATTATATTCTTCCAGTATACAACTTTTTGTAGATAATGTATTATTACCTATTGGTGATATAGAATCCTCATTAAAGCATATAATTAATTCTATGAATTGTTTTGAAGAAATATCAAATTTGACTTTTAATCAGAGTAAAACAAGTACATTGTTAATAAAAATCTAAATGATAATTTAAAAAGGCATAGCAATTTTAAATGAGACAATATTCAAGTCAGATATTTCGGAGTTACAATATTGCCAACTTGCAAAGGGTCAGTGTTGGTAAATTATAAAAATATAATTGATATACTTAGTTAACTACAAAATGGAATAATTTATATTTTACAGTGGAAGATAGATTTACATTAATAAAAATGATAGCTCTGATGAAGCACCTTTGGTGTGAAAGTTCTCATCTGTTATATATTTTACTGTTTTTATTTTTTTGGATTAAACAAATGTTTTATACAGTGCTGTGTTAGCTGGTTCTTTATTTTACTTGCTGCTTTTAAAGACAGAAAAATAAAGAAGATGGTCAAACTCCCTTCGTAAGGGATGCAAGCAACAACCTTCTCATTCCACAGGACATCAGAGACAGATGGAAGGATTACTTCCAGCAGCTTCTGAATGAAGAAAACCCCACAGAAAATGTACTTTCCCAGATAGCCTACAGTGAGAGAAGAGGAAGAGCCCAACATATAAGTAAGAACAGCACTAAGGAAAACAAAGTTGGTGAAAGCAGCAGGCTCAGATGAGGTCACAGTGCGTATCATAAAGATGCTGGGTGAGATAAGGGAGAAATGCCTCGTGAAGGTACTCATAGCAGTGTTGAGAAAAAGGCATTGTCACAGATGACTGGTGAATAAGCATAGTAGTGCCATTGGGTTCAAAGTCAAAGGGGGCATTCACAACTGTGGGCAGTACAGAGGTATGAAACTCCTGTCACATTGCATGAAAGTTCTGGAGAGTGTGATTGATAAGCCAATACACAGAGTAGTAAGAGAGTAAGATGGGGAGATGAGCAGTTCAGATTCAGATCTGGATGCAGCAGAACTGATCTGATATTTGCAGTGAGACAGATAGTTGAGAAGAGGCTAGATTTGGAGGAGTCCAACTGGGTATTGATTTAGAGAAAGTATATGTCTCAAGATAGCTGATTTGGGTAGTCCTGTTGTGGTTTGACGTCCCAGAAACATTAGTAGAATTAGTGCAAACTTTGTACAAGGACCCAGTGACTCAAGTACGAACAGTGTTTGGTCTTACAGAGGGATTCCCACTGGAAGTGGGTATGCATCAGGGTTCAGCTGTGAACCCACTGCTGCTCATACTGGTAATGGACTAGAATAGCAAGCAGGTCATAGTGGACAGATCAACAAAGTTGTGGTTTTGCAGGCAGACACTGAGCAAAAACTTCAAAGGATGAGAGAATGGAATGGAAAACAGCAGGCACATCTGATGAAACTGAGTACATGTAAGACAGTTTTAATGGCAGAAAATGGGGAAATCAGAATGCTCCTTTCTTCACTTTCCATGATATTTTATGACTGTATTTTTGATGGTTTCTGCTTGTTTTGTCTTCTGCTACAGCATATACATATGCGCATAGTCATTTGCATTTTTTCACAGATTTTGACTGATTTTTTTTTTCTTTTGGTGGTGGTGTTTCTTTTCAGCTTTTCCTGGTTAGGGGTCGCCACAGTGGAACTCCGGTCCACTAATGATTGGTAGTTGGTTTTTATGTGCCAAGTTACCAGCCTTCAACGAAGGTACGCCCATTCACGCATATCTCCAAGTAGAAGATGCTCTAGCTGAGAATCGAACCGGACAGTGTCTTACTGTGAGGAGACAACGCTACCTCAGCTGTAAG